>NC_053160.1:56961474-57046474 GCF_016835505.1 Polypterus senegalus
TAGTGAAGATCTTTACTTGATACTACAGACAATGTAAAAAAATTGAATATGGTTAACTTCTCTGAATTTTGTTATTGGCTTGGTAATGAAGTATTATTTCTTGTGACATCCCTAGTTGAGCACAGAATCCAATGGCTCTAAAAAGACCAAATACTCTGGATAGTTTATTGAGGCACACATTCAACCTAGATGGATAGTTTTCAAGTCTGCAAGTCTCCTTAACCATTTTGTCCACCAAAACATATATCAACTTTATGGTTTCCAGCAAAAAAATTTAAGTACCCTTATAAAGTACATGCCTGGGGCATCCCTCATGCAGCCTCTCCAGATCTTGTCATGACATCACTCTTAATTGAGAAGTCTGGTTAAAGACTTCTTAGTACTGTGCATAGAGAGGAGTCTGACTTTATCTAGCTGGGATTTTTTATACTCCAGCACCTTCTTTGATGAAGAAGTTCCAAAAACCAGTCTCCATCAACAGACTAATAAGCCTTAATCTGTACAATTCTGCTGTTTTTTTGGCCTAAATAGCTCTATATCGGAACCTTACTCTTTATTTGAGTGGAAAAACTATGTACTCTAAAGCATAATGATAAAGCAGCTTAAAAATGATATACTCTTCATTCTAGCTGGGACCAACAATAATGTATTTACAGCTCCTGGTTCTTGGTAACAAAAACAACAAAATGTTTTCTCTTACCTGCGGCTACTCTTCTTTTCGTTATACATATCATTACTAGTTTCTTTAGTAACGTTGTCACTTCTGTCTTTCTTTAGTTTTTTGGCCAGCATAGCCCTCAGCTGTTCCTGTTCATCAGTATCATTATCATTATCTCCTGGAATATCTTCCTTCTCTGCCTTATATATAGCAAAAGCAATAAATAAATGATTAGTTTATTCACAAAACAATTAAAAGGATAAATTACTGTAGATAAATAAGTACAATCATACAACACACAAAGACACTAAATTCATTAAATGTACCAGAGTTTTACAGAATATAATCTTTTTGTCATAATTCAAAACTTTTACAAATAAAATGCTCAAAATTGTAATAATGACATAGTACTAATAAGGAAAAAACATTCTTCATCTTAATAGTGATCCTTGTTTAGAATGCAATAAAGTTATACAAATGCGTAATATTCTTAACAAAAACTAACATGTTTACCAACAGATAACACACCATATACATGATTATTAATTTTATTTTTGGTTAATACAAAACCACCTAATTGTCATCTTATAAAATTAATTAAAATCTTGATCACACCACATAAGCAGGAAATCTGACAAGGGAATTGAATTCAGCAAAACAATACTGAACTTTTAGTAAACTATTATTTGATATACTTACTGTATAAAAAGTATTCACCTCCTTGGGTGTTTTCACATTTTATTGATGTATAGCACAAAATCCACAATAGATTTAATTTGTCTTTTTACATTAACATAAAGAAAAAGACTCTTTAAGGTCAAAGTAAAAACAGATCTCTGCTAAGAGATTAAAATTAATTAAAATATAAAACACAAAATAAATGACTGACATATTTACCCTTTCTAAGTCAATATTTTGTAGATTCGCCTTGGGACATTGCATTTTCCCCTAATTTTTTAATGTAAAATTGCTCAAACTAAATTCAGGATGCATGGAGATTGTGAGTGAATAGACTTTTTCAATGTCCAGCAAAAGATCTTCATTTGGACTGAGATCTGGACTCAGCCAGTCCACAATATTAACAATGTTGCTTTCAAGACATTTCTGTGTAGCTTGGCTATTCAATCTTTGTCTTGTTGGAAAACAAATCTTCTACCAGGGTTCTGTTTTTTTGCATACTGTATCAGGATTTTCTCCAGAAAATTTTGCTCAATTCATTTACACACTCATGCATCCAGGGTGTATTTCAGAGAAGTATCCCCATAACATACTGCTAGTTCCATGCTTCACAGTGGGGATGGGGTTTTTTCTGATGATCAGCATGCAGAATTTTGGGTTAATCAAACCATACAACCACCTCCTATCAAACATCAGAGTCTCCCATGAGCCTTCTGGCAAACTATAGTCGAGATGTCATGTGTGTTTTTGTTTTGATAGTGGCTTTTTCCTTACCATTCTCCCATAAAGCTGTCACTGGTGAAGCACCAGGGTGATAGCTGTTGTATGCACAATCTCTCCAATCTCAGCCACAGTAGGTTGTAAAGCAGAATTATCATTATTATAGGTCACATTTTTGGCTCCTTCACTAGTCTTCTTCTTGCATGTTCATTGTGTTTTTTGAATAGCATGCTGTTGGTAGATTTACAGCTGTGCCATACTCTTTCCACTTCTTAATGACTGACTTAACTGGACACCAAGGGATATTCAGTGACTCGGATATTATCTTGTACCTATTCTATGTGATGTGAAACCTTCCAAGAGGATAAATAATTTTTAAGAAAACCAATAATTTTATTTAAAAAAAGAAACAATTTGTTTCACTATGAACATTGCAGAATTCACATTTAAGGAAGACAAAGTATGGGTATATACATGTATAAGATAGCAACAATTTAATGCAAAAGCATACCTCAAATGATTCCCAACTTCCTTCCTTAGACATATCACTATAATAAAATGAAAAAAAAAGATACTTTGAAAAATGCAAAAATACACTCTCTAAAAGTAATATATAACATGACAGATATACATTTGTATGAAATCTTTAGCATCTGAGCACAATAAAATGTATAATGCCAAAACACACTGCTTATAATCGGATAACATGTTTGTTTCCAATCATTAGAAATTGCCCTAATGCGCAGTGATTTTTGAAAGACATGAATCAAGGATTTATATCTGTACACACTAACTTCATTAGGCATTCCTAGATAAATGTTACCTGAACCCAGGTTGAGTTGAATTCCGACTTTATAATCTAAGCAGCACTTCTCTCTCTAAAACTTCCAAATCGTTAAGTACCTCTTTGATAGTCCCTATAACTGCTGTGAGATCTTTAACCTCTTCAAACTTGAAAATGTCAGAAAAATGCAAATGTATAATATATGCTACTGGCATATTTTAGTTTGCCAATAATGCTCTTAACTGTACTTCATTTACTTTTTGACTGCTCTTTTCCTACAAAAATACTAGAAGAATCACTTTTGCTCCTCTTTTTTCTTGTTGCCAATATTTTTTAGCATTCCTAAAATAGTTTTAAACAGTTAGGCCTTGAGTGATCGCTATAGTTATATTGTGCACTTTAAGGCTATGTCAAATTACGCAACTCTTCCAGCAACTTTCAGTTTTAGCCATCATTTACTTTATCTTAGTGAGTCAGAGGCAGATGGTTTCATGCTCCCATGAAGTTGGTCACCTAATGTGACATACCCGATAACTCACACCGATTAGTCTGTGACTCTTTCCAATAAAGTAAAACAAGTCTGATTTTGTCTTTATTTGTAAGGAGAGATTATGCGTGCATTACATCTGAAGACCAATAAATCCTCATTGGGAAGTATGCATTTAATATAGTAACGAGGAATAAGAAGTATGGTGTTTTGAACCTTACAAACAGAAGAGAAGCTAATCTGCCTGATGTCATGACAGAATGAAAAAAGAAAAGGATTGAGATTGTGTTTAAACTCTCCGTAGCCTTTAACCTTCATATAGTGCCTGCTATGTCGGGCAGCACGTTATTGGCTATCAGAAGCAGGTTAGCATGCAGTCAGTAAATGGGCAGCGACTTTCAGTCATCTAAATTGACATGGCCCAGCGATGAAAGTTTCTATTCAACTGTGTCCAACAAATCTGACATAACCCATGACTAGACATTGCATAATGTGACATCAGCTTTATGCAACTGTTTTTTGAAAGTAGAAAGTCACATCTAAGTAAATTGCAGAGATTAAAACAGTTGTATGTGCCTAAATAACTGATATTTTTTTAAAAAAAATTTAACTTTTATTTTTTTAAAACCTGATTTATGCAGATTTCTATGCAATATACCTTTTATAAATAACAATCACCTTATAAATGTGCATACATGAACACGCCTTTAGCACTGCCCTGAAATATATTGTACATGGTAAATAACTTCATACATATTCAATCATAATGCTGCAGATCGTCATTGGCTGGTTGAGCAGCCTCCCACCTGATGCATCAAGACACCGCCACCTGCATTCAAGAGTATCTGGCTGCAGTCACCAACTGAGAACACAAGATAATGTGTCATATTTTACCACGCCTCCACTGTGTTCTGGGGGTCAGGGAAAAGCGTAAAGCACCAGCATTTGAGCAGGTAACCACTATAACCTGGCACATGATTTCTGTTAAAATGAATAGTATTTGCCATATGAAAAACTAAGGATTCATTTTGTTACTTAATGCCAGCCATCATATACAGCACCATCACATCTGTCAAAGCTACTTTGCCTCAGAATGAATAAATCAGAAGTTGACCCTGGCCACTGAATCAAAACTTTTGTCAGTCATATCTTGGCATCACAGATGACTTGTGCTTTAATGGTATACTGTTGCTCCTGGTTAAAAAAAAACAGCTTCATTCTTGCTTGCCACCATTATTGGAGCAATAGTGCAGTAAATACCATTGATTTTGTTAGGAGAAGTGTATACTGCTGCAAATTGTCATTTTATGTTGGCAAAAATATATTATGCTTTATGTATATGCACCCACACTAAATGAAAACTGAATGTACTCCTCACTGGTCAGTTAATAGATTCCAGCACAGCGAGCATGATGGAGCAAAGCTTAGCTGAGATATTCCTGACAAGTTGGCCTCTTACAGAAAAGGTAACAACAGGAGGCCCATACAAACTAACAAAAAAATGAAAAAGTTCTTTAGTGTAAATATATTGGCTCTCTTAAAAGGTAAATAAAATAAAGTTTGTACAATTTTCAGGTGTAATATGTTTGTTACATCAACACACATTTTAATAATGGCTTAGTGATACAATTATTACACATGATTTAGTTGGTTGGCTTCATTGCCCTACTTGATCAATTGTGTGGTTTCTCCCAGTTTCTCCAAATTGTTGAATGCGCATGGGTCAGAGTTGCCATAAACATTTGCAAGTTGTCTAATCAAGTTTTCTTTTATAAATTCTGACATTTGCAATGGAAGTTGTATACATGTATTTTGAGCCTCCTTTTGTGCATACACAAGTTTTATAATGTAAGGATAATGCATTTCTTATTCATATTTTAATGATTTAGAAAGATTTTGGAAATCTGCAAAGAAAAGGTAGTGTTTGTTATTGATAAAGAGAATGCTGTGTGCACTACTCAAGGCTTAACTGACACAGAAAATGGAAGAATAAAGACACAAATCCATACAAATTTACTCTTAGAGTAAAAATCATATTGTACTATAACTTCAGCATAAATAGAGTAGAAACAGATCTGCTTAAATACATCTTTGTGGACTGAATTCTCTATTAATAAACAAGTTTGTACTTTTTAACCAAAAACAGTTTTAAATCAATCTAATCATTATCAGTCTAAATACATCATCTTGTAAATTATGTACAAACTATGTATTTAACACAGGATAGATTCACTTACTGGAGGATACATCTCACAATACTATGCAGGGATCTCTTTAAAGAAAACCTTGGAGAAATAGAGCTAGCTTTTAAAAATAATGCATTCTTTAAATGCTTCAAAAGGAAAAAAGAACACTGATGAAGTATACCTCCTAACAGCAGGAACTGAGCTTAGCCTTGGATCATCCTTTAACAAATCGTGACTGCTTTTGCTCTTCCCTTTCAAACCCTACAAAAAGAAATTTATATTATACTTGAAAGGAAAGAGAAAGTATTTCTTCTGGATTTGATTAAACATTAACCATTTTCCACATGTTTCAAAGGGTGTTTATGGCTATTGAACTATGCTACAAGTATGAAAGAAGTCTATTGAATGATACAAAGTACTGTATATACAGTGGAATCAGAAAGTATTGAGACTCCTTCATGTTCTTCACCTTTTGTTGTTGATTTAATTTTAAATGAATAAATTTGACATTTTCCCTATCAATCCACACTCAATTACCCATAATAACACAGTGAAAACATGTTTTCACAATGGCTTGAAAATTTATTATAATCATCATTTTAAATTTGCTAATAAAAAAATTGCTTATAAATCTACAACACAATAAAGTGTGCATTAAGTGACAGGGTCTGAATACTTTCTGAATCAAATGTAACAGAAGGAAATATGTCTGGTGATTGGTGGATCTAGGGGATTATGCAGCATGTCTGGTGATGGGGGGTGGTTAGAGCATGTTTGGTAATGGTGTGGTGAGAGGGTTAAAGTATGTCTAGAGGTGGAGTGGGAGGAGTAGGGCATGTCTGGAAATGGAGTTTTGGAGTGGTGATGACCACAGTTTTAATTACAGTAGATGCAAAGTAAATGTGTTTATTTATAACAACTACAAGCAAAGAGCATTATTAGAAACTTTTCAAAGCTTCTTCCAAGCATCAATTGATATAATATGATAACAATATATCACTTGAACTTCTAGCTGTTTGAATAAAAAATAAGAACGCAATCTTTCATATGACACAATATCACAGAAAACATTTGTGCCATAGATCATTAGGCATTCAACTTACTAATTAAAATGTTGCTTGGTGGGGGAAAAATACTGCAAGCCATGAAGCTTTAACAAAATCAAAAAATGACAACGTGTTTAAAGTTCAGTAGAATTAAAGTTACATAAATATGTTACAATGTGTTTATCCCAGGCAAATTGTGATTTTTAAGGGAGCAACCATGTAGAGGTTTAGAATTTAACATTGTAACTCTATATACGATGATCTGTAATCAAGCCTGAATTAACACCACTTTCAAAAGAAGATGCTTAAGAAGTTTACTGTATTATGAAAAGGGCATTTTTACTGTGTTTTGGTATTTTTAATATGACAGCAATTGAAGAATTTCTTAAAAAACAAAAAAGCGGCACTGTTGTGATGTGAGATTTTGCATATAAGTTGATAAATATTTTGTATGTCTTTATTTGTAATTTAGGTAAAACTAAGTCAGGAAAGTGAATTTTACGACAAAGTTGGGGAAAGTGCTTGAAACAAATGTTTCTCTGCTAAAGTCTCTCTCTCATCCCCCACACAAAGCCAGGTTGCCTAACTGCCAAGCTTTACCTCAACAAATGGTTTTGGGGGAAGGCAGGTGTTAAGATGTTCTATTTCCCCATTGGTCTGAAGTATGGCTGTTTGGAATTGGCTTGTATCAGAAGCCTTAAGTACCACAACACCCTATTGGCTGTAGGGGTTCGACAGAACATCTATACAATTTGCTTGGTTAAACTCACTCTCTCTCTTTCTAACATCTGATGAAGGAGCATCTCTCTCTCTTACCAAACTGATTAAATGAAAGGACAACACAATGGAGAGCACAGCTCAGCAGCCATATTGAAACAGGCATTCGGCCTGTTCTGAAAAAAGCTGACCACAAATGATGCCTTAACTAGAGACATTAAGTAACAAACAAGTCTGTGTGCCACCTGAAATTACACATCACCATTTAATCAGGATGTATGGTTGCTAATATTTAAATGTACAGTACAGTGTACATGTGTAAATGTACAGTAATCCCTCCTCGATCGTGGGGGTTGCGTTCCAGAAACCCCCGCAATAGGTGAAAATCCGCGAAGTAGAAACCATATGTTTGTATGTTTATTTTTATATATTTTAAGCCCTTAGAAACTCTCCCACACAGTTTATAAATATTCTCCGCACAGTTATACAGCAAACCCTTGTTTATCACGGTTAATCTGCTCCAGACAGATAAATGAATTTCCACGAAGTAGGATTCTTTATTTATAAATCTAATATTTTCGCAGTTAGAGCATTGAAAACCTGTTTACGACCTTCTAAATACGTTTTTTAACATTATTAGAGCCCTCTTGACATGAAATAATACCCTTTAGTCAAAAGTTTAAACTGTGCTCCATGACAAGACAGAGATGACAGTTCTTTCTCACAGTTGAAAGAATGCAAACATATCTTCCTCTTTAAAGGAGTGTGCGTAGCAGAGAATGTCAGAGAGAGAGAGAGAGAAAAGTAAACAATCAAAAATCAATAAGCATGCAAAGCTCCACGATAAAGCGGCAGCAATGAAGGGATCAATGTGAAGGTAGTCTTTTAGCATTTTTTACAGGAGCATCCGTATCTTCTAAGCAAACATCCTCTGTGCAAACAGCCCCTCTGCTCACACCCCCTCATCAGAAGCACAGAATGTCAGAGAGAGTGACAGACAGAGAAAGCAAACAATCAAAAATCAATACATGCTGCTAGAGCTTTTAAGTGTGCAAAGCACCAAACGGGAAGCATATCGTATATCATTGAGGAGTTTTATTTAATACGTAATACGTGCTCTAATTGGGTAGCTTCTCAGCCATCCACCAATAGCGTCCCTTGTATGAAATCAACTGGGCAAACAAACTGAGGAAGCATGTACCATAAATTAAAAGACCCATTGTCCGCAGAAATCTGCGAACCAGAGAAAAATCCGTGATATATATTTAGATATGCTTACATTTAAAATCCGCGATGGAGTGAAGCCGCAAAAGTCGAAGGGCGATATAGCGAGGGATCACTGTACTTTGCATACTGTTATTATTTATGAATATTACCAATAATACATTGTTTAAATTGTAACTTAACTCCTGCTTGTCTTTTACTACACTTAATTGTCTGAGGTTATAGATGTAGAAGGGAAGATTGGGAAAAGTTATATACTATAATACCTTATAAAACAATGGTAAGTCTGGGAGACTTGAGGCATTCTGACAAAGGCTACTTATTAATATAATATATTACTCTACCAAGACAAAACAGGCACTAAACCTATTTAGCATGGCAGAATAAAAGGTATATTAAGTAGCCACTGATCACACATAAAAAAGCCAGAGTCTGTGTGGCATTTAAGGGAATGATGAGCAATCCCCGAACCCGTTGGTGGACACCGGCAGTGAGGGATGCCGTCAAGCTGAAGAAGGAGTCCTATAGGACCTATTTGTCCTGTGGGTCTCTGGAGGCAGCTGACAGGTACTGGCAGGCCAAGCGGAATGCGGCTTCAATGGTTGCTGAGGCAAAAACTCAGGCATGGGAGGAGTTTGGAGAGGCTATGGAGAACAACTTTCGGACGGCTTCGAGGAGATTCCGGTCCACCATCCGGCGTCTCAGGAGGGGGAAGCAGTGCAGTGTCAACACCGTATATGGTGGGGATGCTGTGCTGCTGACCTCGACTTCGGGCGCTAGGGTCGGTGGGGGAGTACTTCGAAGACCTCCTCAATCCCACTAACATGCCTTCCAATGAGGAAGCAGAGCCTGGGGACTCTGAGGTGGGCTCTACCATGTCTGGGACTGAGGTCACCGAGGTGGTCAAAAAACTCCTTGGTGGCAGGGCCCCGGGCATGGATGAGATACGCCCGGAGTTCCTCAAGGCTCTGGATGTTGTAGGACTGTCTTGGTTGACACGTCTCTGCAACATCGCATGGACATTGGGGACAGTGCCTCTGGATTGGCAGACTGGGGTGGAGGTCCCCCTCTTTAAAAAGGGGGACCGGAGGGTGTGTTCCAGCTACAGAGGGATAACACTCCTCAGCCTCCCTGGAAAAGTCTATTTGGGGGTTCTGGAGAGGAGGGTCCATCGGAAAGTCGTACCTCGGATTCAGGAGGAACAGTGTGGTTTTCGTCCTGGTCGCGGAACAGTGGACCAGCTCTACACCCTTAGCAGAATCCTGGAGGGTGCATGGGAGTTTGCCCAACCCAGTCTACATGTGTTTTGTGGACTTGGAAAAGGCGTTCGACCGAGTCCCTCGGGGAAGCCTGTGGGGGGTGCTTTGGGAGTATGGGGTACCAGACCCCCTGATAAGAGCTGTTCGGTCCCTGTACAACCGGTGTCAGAGCTTGGTCCGCATTGCCGCAGTAAGTCGAGCCCGTTTCCAGTGAGAGTTGGACTCCGCCAGGGCTGCCCTTTGTCACCAATTCTGTTCATAACTTTTATGGACAGAATTTCTAGGCGCAGCCAGGGTGTTGAAGGGGTCCGTTTGGTGGACTCAGGATTGGGTCACTGCTTTTTGCAGATAATGTTGTCCTGTTTGCTTCATTAGGCCGTGATCTTCAGCTCTCTCTGGAACGGTTCGCAGCTGAGTGTGAAGCAGCTGGGATGAAAATCAGCACCTCCAACTCCAAGACCATGGTCCTCAGCCGGAAAAGGGTGGAGTGCCCTCTCAGGGTTGGGGGAGAGATCCTGCCCCAAGAGGAGGAGTTCAAGTATCTCAGGGTCTTGTTCACAAGTGAGGGAAGAATGGACCGTGAGATAGACAGGCTGATCGGTGCGGCATCCACAGTGATGCGGGCTCTGCATCGGTCTGTCGTGGTGAAAAATGAGCTGAGCCGTAAGGCAAAGCTCTCAATTTACCAGTCGATCTACGCTCCTACCCTCACCTATGGTCATGAGCTATGGGTAGTGACCTAAAGAACGAGATCGCGAATACAAGCGGCTGAAATGAGTTTCCTCTGCAGGGTGTCTGGGCTTTCCCTTAAAGATAGGGCGAGAAGCTCAGTCATCCGGGAGGGGCTCAGAGTAGAGCCACTACTCCTCCGCATGGAGAGGAGTCAGATGAGGTGGCTCGGGCATCTGATCAGGATGCCCCCTGGACGCCTCCCTGGTGAGGTGTTCCGGGCACATCCAACCGGGAGGAGGCCCCGGGGAAGACCCAGGACATGCTGGAGGGACTGTCTCTCCCGGCTGGCCTGGGAACGCCTCGGGATTCTCCCGGAAGAGCTGGAAGAAGTGGCCGGGAGAGGGAAGTCTGGGCCTCTCTGCTTAAGCTGCTGCCCCCGCGACCCGACCCCGGATAAGCGGAAGAGGATGGATGAATGGACGTTATTAGTATAGAGACTTTTATTCTCTTCAGAAACTTCTTCATAGACCTCACTCCAATAATAAACCATAATAATACAATAAAGCACAATAAACCAATAATTCTGCATCCTTGTCCACCTCCCTGGAAACAAATAAATAAATAAATAAAACAAACATGTGCTGAACTTGTATCCTGCATTTGTCTGTGTTTGGTTTGGGTGGCAACAGCGCCCTCTGCAGGCCACAGTATATATCCCCATCTCACCTGGGATGCCTTTTCTGCACCTACATACATATAACTCATTTCAGTCATCAGCAGCTATACTGTGACATCTTAAGGAACAAACTCAATGCAACTGGAATTTAGCTATTCTGCTTCAGAACAGATATACATTTGAAAACAATGGGTTTAATGCCCCGGTGAAACAGCAAATCTATTCAGGTATGGAAACAGATTTAAAATAGAATGAAAGAAAATATGCAGATGAGCTACCAGACTTCACATATTCCAGGAAGGAAAGGTAAGATTTATCAGAAAAAGATGGAGTTTCAGAGTCTTTTTAGTAGTAGAGTGTTGTACTGTGTTAGCCATAATGGATGCAATGAGAACAGCAAACAGTATCTAAGGAAAATATTTTAAAAGAAGTGTTCCAAATTATAACATGTAGAGAGTACATTACATTACAAATTCTTCTTTACATGTGCTATGATTTGTGAATATGAGGAAAACTTATGCAGAATTTCCAAAACAGGGTAATAGTTTACACAAAATAAGGTTGCTTACAAGTAAGTTTTATAAGATATGTTACGAAAAAATTACTTTCCACATGGGATTATTAGAAACACAAATTTAAAGAAATTACTTAGGAATACATCTAAAGGACAGTAGTGGTTGCAACTAAAATCTTTTTTGATATGTTGTTATAATTTTTATTTTAAAGTTCTGTAAACTGTATTCAACACAGCAAGGAAAATACTGAAAAAGATTCACAAGCAATTTTTTTTACCTGACTTATCTTACTGACTTCTTCTTCTTCCTCTTCAGCCTCTTCGCCAAAGGAAAGTAAACTAAAGTTCCTAAAACATAAAAAAGCCATTTTTTACATAATTAAAAAAAGATGCAGTAGCATAAATAGCACATATTAACTTAAAATATTTCAATACCCCTTGTCTTAACTATTCAGTTATTGAAACTATAAACTCAAAGACAACAGAAAGTTCACATATTAATATACCAGTAAAAAAATGGAATCTGACTCTATTTTTTTCAAATCATACCAGTTAATATCATGGTCTAAACAAATTTAATTTAATTACAATTTTTGAAAAACAATCAGTAAACATAAAACCATAAACATTAAAAAACCAAGGTGCAATTAAACTCTGTGGTGAAGAATGTTGGGGTCTGTAGGTATGCAACTTTTAAATAAAAACAGTGCAGCACAGGCTTTGTGTGAATGGAAACGTTGTAGCGTAGTTGTGCAGCCCCAGCGTGCTTAATTAGAAAAATGGCTAATACTGTTTGCCAGGATATTTTGCAGGAGTTCTGAAATTGCAGATTAATTGGCAACATAATGTTTCACAAAGGTAGTTTAAATTGTGTGACAAAAAAAGGAGGAAGAGATTTGGAAAACAAGCATCAGGAGTCTGTGAAATTTTAAATCTGAATTAATTTGGCTTCTTCATAAAAAAACTGCGGTCAACGAGTGTTATTAATCAGGTAATGATACAATGATAGATTATAAAATATCAAATGTCACAAGTCTGTCCAAGAGATTTTTCTGACAAAGGTGATATGATTCTGTAACATCTAATAAAACCATACTCTACCTCACAAATGCTCCAAGATTAATAAGATCAAATATATATTATGATGTCTAATTGGCAAAAGCTAGCTAGGAAGGAAATGGTACCATAGTTCAGGGACCAAAAGGTCTCACAAGTGAAGGATGTAACCTGATAAAGAAAGAGAGAGACAGAGACAACGATTTGGCTTACTGAAAGACAGGTATTGCTAGTAGTTGGTAAACCCTGTCAGTCATGGAACCTCAAATGGATATTAATGAAGGGGGATCACTAGTCACAGCCTGGGTTTAAACATATATTTTTCACAGGTCTGTCATGTGAACCAATCACTGAGATTCAAATGTATCACATTAAAAATATGTGCTAAAACAAAAAAAAAAAAGCTTTTCTTTTTTAAAAGTGCATTAAAATAAAAAAAAAATTCATAAAACTCATGCAGTGTTAATATAATGCATATTACTTTGTGGCCTTGGAACTGAATTTCTTTCCATCTTCTTTTTCTTTTTCTTTATTGCTCCTTTTAATTTCCCGAGGAACAATATCATCAAATGGACTGTATAATACCTATAAATATTTCAAGAAGGCAATTTAATTTTTCTAAATAACAAAAAAAAACTATAAATAATGCAACAAATTAAATAAGTCAGTATAGTTAGTCAGCTTTAAAATTCTATTACTATTACAAAGACATAATAGCATTTTCTGAATTTAAAATAAATAAATTAGTACATAAATAGATAAAACAGTCAGACATATATATGAAAATGAACTTTAATTTTATTGTCAGAAACCAGCTGAGAATTAACCTATAACCATGATATGAACATTACAGATTTGTTAAATAAATTAGATATTTGTTAACATTTGATTACACTTCTTTAGGGCGGCACGGTGGCGCAGTGGTAGCGCTGCTGCCTCGCAGTTAGGAGACCCAGGTTCGCTTCCCGGGTCCTCCCTGCGTGGAGTTTGCATGTTCTCCCTGTGTCTGCGTGGGTTTCCTCCGGCTCCGGTTTCCTCCCACAATCCAAAGACATGCAGGTTAGGTGGATTGGTGATTCTAAATTGGCCCTAGTGTGTGCTTGCTGTGTGGGTGTGTTTGTGTGTGTCCTGCGGTGGATTGGCACCCTGCTTAGGATTGGTTCCTGCCTTGTGCCCTGTGTTGGCTGGGATTGGCTCCAGCAGACCCCCGTGACCCTGTATTCGGATTCAGCGGGTTAGTAGATGGATGGATGGATACACTTCTTTAATAAAAGAATAATTGTAGTGATTTAGTCCAGATATTCAAACATTTTCAAAGATAAATTTGCACATAGCAAAACAAAAATATACTTAAAAATTGAATAATTAATTATTTAGCAAAGGAAATAACCGTTTACTTTTTCTACCAAAAGTGACAAAGAAAAAAATAATACATATTTATAATAAATAAATAATAATTACTTATACCACCATTATAACAACTAATAATAATAAAAATGCCAGTATAAACAATAAAATGACAATTAACTTTTCTAAAGCGTCATCATGAAAATTACTTTTTACTTCATGTATTATGCTGTTTTCCACTTGAACAGGAGAGTTGGAATTGAGGAGTTAATGGCTGTAGTTTCCAACTGGAACACCGCCACAAATCGGATTTCCTACTCGGAAACTCTGGCCTGATCTGTCAGGTTTGCCTGACTTCAGATTAAAATGTTAATCCAAAATGGCAACATACACCACAAACTTTAGTGAAAGCTGTTGTATTATACTATTTATTACAACTTATGACTAATTTTATCTGATTAAATCAGTCATACACACGATACTGCCCAACTTCTATCTGTGGACATGTTGCTAAGGTATTTTTATGAAATGGTATTCATTCAGAAGAAGCCAGCACAGCAAAACTTTTCCTGGAGATATCCATATAAGTTTTCCGAATGTTTTACCAGAATGTGGTCAACTCAGGCATGACATTATTACCAGCTCCGACATCGGACTTTCAAGATAAATGGAACACAGCATTATTTTATGGGTTGCTTTGCCTTTCACTAATAAATACTAAAGAAGTTGTCAGCCCCATGGGTACACAACCCTAGAGTTTTGCTTTTTACCTTTGCTAACATTTAAAGCAAAGTGAGTTTTCTAACATTTAAAGTAAAAACATATATAAATATATTATGCGTGTCAAGAAATTATTTATTTTTGCATTCACTCAAGCTACATTAGACTATTGGAGCTTTTGCATTACTAGGATGCTGATTAGACTGGGCAATATTGAGAACAAATAATAAAGATCCCATTGAAAAAACCTGTTTAGCAGAGAATGCAATGGAGGTGAAAAATACATCAATGGAAATTGAAAGGAGAGGCCACACCACTTCAGGATACTAGAAAACTATAAATAAGAAAGAAGTAGAAATATGGTAATTTTCACTAAGGTCAAGAAAGTCCCAAGTCCCAGCCTGAAAAAAATTAACCTAATGCTCTGGCACACTGCTGAGACTATAGCGGGGTGTCCACCTATATTTAAATTATGAGTCATATACTGTGAATAGAGGATAGACTGGGCAATTTAGAAACACATCTGTTTTTACAGCAGCTGTTACAAGAGAATTGAAAAAGACAGGAGCAGACCCAAATTGCATTTTGAGGACTTAATTTTGAAATTAGCAAAAGAGACTTCTATTGAATTTTATGGAGCTGCTATGACCTCCTCAAGGACAAGCCTGGCAGGAGATACTGATAGGCTGAAACAGGTTCTGGTTGGAGAAATAATGAACATGCAATGACACAGTCGTAAATCAGGAACAAAAATACTACACCCTAATAGCCAAAAAACATATTTTAACAAATTTATAACTTAGTGATTTAACACCAGAGCAGTTGGCATGGCAATGATTAAGGTTCAGGGTTCATTTTGACATTGGTAAGCAAGCTTAAACCGAAACAGCCAAATGTGACAATGAGAAAAATCATCTCTTTACAGTCACATCAATAACAAGGCAGATACTTGAAATGCAAGTAACAAGGACAATGAGAGAAAACAATATTAATCTCTATTTGTGAATGTAAAGGATGGATGGCAGACTTACAGGCAAGGAATATTAGTATGTAGCCTGACATCTGTATTCACCAGTTTCAATGGTTGAACATATCAAATGATCGGTATCCTGTTTCAGTAAAGCAAAGATAACTACCAAATTTACATTGGCTTTAAATAAGATCTGGATATGGTAGATAATTGAAACATTTATATTAGGTTTGTGGAGTGTGGCAGTAAAAGGTTGTAAGGGTAAGCAGATTCCAAAATACTCAACAGAGCATAGCGAGTAGACAGCTGGGACCAGTGATTTAAAGAGTTTACAGTACATCTCCCAAGGCTTTCTTCAGTACAGCCAGAATCAGCAAACAATTCAAAGATATTTAACCATAACAGAATATCATTTATATAGTAAGGCACAGAATTTAGGGACTTGGAATACAAACTAGACTTAACATTATGAAATTTGTTGATTTTAATTGAATCCTTAAATAAATTGATAGTTTTAAGTTTCATCATAGAAAACAGAAGCAAACGATTTATTTAACTGGAGTTGTGCAAAACAAATACTAAAGAGCACAAGTGAAATGAATCACAAACACATCATGAAGCATTTTGAGAGAATTAAGCTATAAATACACTATAGTAATCTGTGTTTTACAGCTATGATAAAAAATAACAGGTCTAGGTTGGTCAAGGTCTTTTACTTTCCTTATTTATAAAATGAGATACGTAAAACACAAACATGATTGTAAAGCCTCTAATGAAACCCTTAATGGCCTGCCACGTGAAAACAGGATCATCCACTTTATGACAAATTAAATTAAATACATTTTTAAACTTTTTTGTTGAAGTGTTCAAATACTATACATCAACTACCAGCATAGTATTCAGGCACCACCTGGTGGCATGATTTAGTTGTTGCAAAAACCACAAGTTTAAAATAAAGCCTTTGCAGTTCCAGACACCAAAAGAAACAAGGCTAGTATATTATGTCAGGGATGAATACATAAGAGAACATCATTTCATGGCAGAGATCTGTAAGGATAAGAATAAAATTTTACAAAATCTTATAGAAGGATCTAAAAAGCAGAAACCATTCACCCAAATTCAAGTAACTGCAAAATTTGCAAAGAACAAAAGAACAGGAGGAGGGGTGATAAATTAAAGGCAAAGGTGAACATATACAGTAGTGATACTCTGATTGATTGGCAACAAATCTAAATCAGCCAATTTTCACTACAAAAGCATCGATCGGTGATGGGTAAATTGGTGGCTCACAAAAAATTATTTTCTCAGCATCTTCAAGAGTAGAAAAATTCATGAAAACAAACACAATTTTAATCATCTGGTGAGTCACCAATTGCAAAAGATATTTTAATTTGACCTCTTTAGGATCAGACCATCATATTTCTGAGAAGCAGTTGAAGAGCCTACACAACACAAAGGTACTTCCTAAAGGATTGTACAATATTGACAAGTACTACCTGCAACAGTGCAATACCCTTCTTTGAATGGTAGATAAAGGCAAATCATGACAAACCAAAATCTTGAATGTTCATTGAGAGAACTCAGAACAACCATAATTCATAATAAATGCAAGAATACAAATAGTAAGAGATAGACTACAGCAATCAATATCTTATTTGCACCCACACCAGGTCGGAGATGTCCCCTACCTTGAACCTTCTGATAAGAAACACAGATCTCTGTGTTTGGAACTTGTTTGGAATAATAATAATACAGTCATTTGGTGTTGTGAATGCTGCATTTATTACTAAACACCATTAAGCACTAAAAACTGCCAGGCTAGTGAATTTGTGCTCAGTTATAGTAAATAAACCAAACTTCAAATTCTAAACCAGACTTTTTGTGTTGGTATATAAGAATTGAATTTTTAATATTTTATTAACAATTCTTTGCAAAAGCCTAATATGTTTAAAACTAATACCCTATTTGAATAATTGTCTAAGCTGAAGAAATTAATTTCAAGTCCAAATCAACTGAATTTACTCAGCCGTCAATTCTTGATGAAACAAATGAGCTAATCATCTTTTAAGATGCAGCATATTAACAAACCACCTTAATTTTCTAAAATTTCTAAACTGGAGAAAGCAGGTCTTAGTGTTCCTCTCGCAATACTAATTATAGAATATTATAAATACAGTAATACCCAAGACATGAAGTATGGGCTTAACTTTTTATAAATAAAAAATAAACTATAGCCCAATAGTGCGCACTGCAGACAAATGTTTTTAAAAATATTGTTTAAATATTTATGTACAATGTATATTATTAAATTTTTAGACTGACTGAAAACTTTCAAAGAGCCATAACTGATGTGCTAAACAACCAAAACCAATTTTCAAGAATGCTTCCAAGGATGCAAGATCTAATATGTAATATGTGAAATATTTTTTCTATAAAATTCACTTTAATATCAGTACAGATCTCATATTAATAAAAATGAATTTTAATTGCCACTCCTGCTTACCTCTGTAGAACGTATTTTGTGAGGGTTTAGGGGCCTTTCATCTTTATCAGTTTCCACGTCTGCTAATCTCAACAAATTGTAAACCGTATCCCCAGTGACCTTTAAAAATAAGCAGCAAAATTTAAATTATATGTAAATATTAAATATAACACCAACATCAATTTAAACCACAAGAGTAGAGATTGTTATCAATATATTAATTATGAAATATTGAAAGATTGAGTAATACCACACTTTCCTGCAAATCTCACATTCATATTTACCTACCAGCAATACTACATTTCTAACAGTAGATTCAAATATCTGTGAAGAATCAGATACTGTAAGTTCCTGATTAAATGAATCAAAAGCCCCAAGACTACCAATGTTAATGCTTGTATTAGAATAGGTGCAGCAGATAGATAGTAATGTAAATATATACAGTATTTTGCAATAACAGAAATCTTTGTAATGTAAATATATACTTTATAACAGTGTGCAATAACAACAATCTAACCAATCGTTTATTACCAAACTACTTAATCCAGTCAAGTGTCATTGGGACTAAACTCTTGGCAATTTTCAGCACAAGCCAGGAAGCCATCATGGATTAGGCAGCAATCATCCACAGAACACTTCCATGAGTTTTTACATTAGTAATAATTTCTCATGCATTGTTTCCCACTTTGGGTATCATTTTGTTATAATTAACTCCAAATAGTAAATTCCAAATACACAATACATGAGCTGATATTCAAACTAAGAACTCTGGAGCCATGGGGCAGTAATACTACCCATTGTCCTACTGTGCCACTTACTAGCAAAAATAGAGCTGGCAAAAACTAATGTTTATATACCATGCCATCTTCTCAGGTTAACTTCAAGAACTGAGGTCCATTTTAATCATATGCTGTTTCAATTAACAGATCATTTGGAAATGGTTTAATAAAGGAATATGGGGCTAGAATTCAGTGTGAAAGCCTTTATTTCAAACCTTCCATTAAGATCAAGGAGGCGATGTGTTTTCTGTTTGAAAAAGGACAGATTTGGTATGGATAAACATATAGAATGGTCATCTACCAAATGCAGTTCATAAAAATGCACTCCATTATAAAGAAAATTAAATACTATAGAAAAATGAAAATTCTGATTTCCCCGTTCAAACATCATTTCATAAAAATCAATACACTCAAAATGTGGAACTAAACAGATGCCATGTATGTCTGTAAGAGATTTTATATTTTACAGTATAATTTACTGATATAACATATTTTAGTATAAATATTTAGTAATGTTTTCTTTTGTTACATCAATAGTACAGGATGTAAGTCAAGTAAATAAAGAACAATGATAATCTACGTACTGTAATATACTATATGAGTCCTGTGTTGGTTTTCATTAATAATATAAACAGATTTGGTAATGTGACAAATTATAGATTGGTGACTGACATTTATACAATGTAACCACAATTTCTCTTGTGTAGTATGTTTTTCATCATTACTAAGGTTGCTCATTCCAGCCCCATACAAGTAACGTGACACAAATGTAAGTTCTGTTTCCGTTTTTAGTATTGGATTCTTCTTCAGGCCTTTTTTTCCTGCCTTTATTAGAAATATGGAAGCTAAAATAACCTACTACCTAAGAAGTCAAATGTGATATTATCCCTGGATCACATCTAAACATTATTGTTAAAACTAGAATCCCTGAGCCAACGAAAAAACTTGCAATCCCAGAGCACCTTAAATTCCTTTGAACCTCCATTAGCATCTTTTGTTTTGTAAATGTGTCCATCAGCACAAGCAGCAAGCAGCCTGCTATTCTATTCCCCTACCGCCACAGCTCAACTCGGGCAAAAAGTTCTCCCAATTCAAGACTCTTTATCTGCGTGTGAGGTGCCTGGAATTGCATAGGGTAAATAATATATTGTTATTTGGATCACATGCATTTCATGTGTGTTCCGTGTCTACAACGATCTATGTAAATGTAGGATGACAGGAAATGCAAGGCAAGAAATGTTAAACACATACCTAAAACAGAAACTTTCTTCATGTTATAGCACTAATGACAATATTTTGACATGAAGTGTATAACATGTGAAGACTTAAGTCCAAATATCAAATAAACACTTTCACAAAAGGTACATGTATAACAAAACATGTGCACTTTTATCCAAGAATATAACTGAAGGGTACAACGCTGACACAACCACTTGAGTGGTGAAGCAGTAAGAACTGCTGACTCATAATCAAGTGGTCGCAGGATTGATTCCGGGCAGTTTCTAGAATTACCGTTTTGAGTAGTGAGCTGCTCGTATTGTTACTATTATACAGTAAAAACATACATTTGATTCAAGTCTGTAACAGCCGGGGTAAATTTATGGCACTTATAAAGGTTAGCATTTTTTTCTTTTTTAATTCAGTTTTATTTTCTTAGTCACATTCACGTTCCTATCTGATCTGACACTGCTGTTTTCAGACGTGCTATAATAGAGGTGAACTCAGATGAGGATTCTACATCAGAGAAAAAGAACAGAAGCCCTCACCGCAAGAACCATCCACTCACACATAAGAACAACGCAGCTACACCAGGTAGAAAGGTGAAAGATGGCACTGTTTTGATGCAGCAAGAGGTTGGGCATTATCCTGCCAGTGAATCTGACACACGCATGTCCTTCAACGAAACAGCAGGGCTTACAGAGCTCACCAAGGTATCGTGCAAAATCCTGTTTGTGATTATGTTTTTTGATAGTTTTTATATAGAAAACATTTATATATTACTTATATAAAAGCCAGATCAAATGTTATTTACCTTGATGTATTTACTTTTCTTCTTATAGCATAAAGTCTGCAGCACTTCCTGTGAATGATCAACACGGGAATGCTGACAAAGTATTCTGGCTTCAGGGATTCTAGTGTTACGTCTGTACATTTCCTGAACTGATACAAGATCAGTGACCTTTTGTAGCTGCCAAAAAAACATTTCCTATGAAAAGCTAATACTCAGTTCAAATATGAATGCAAGACTGACACCCATCCAAATTATTTAGTTTAGGTGTTCCAGCTGCACCAATTGTAAACAGGCAGAATTTTTCTAGTTTTAAGACATTTTTGTTGTAGTATTTATTTAGTTTTTGAATTAACTTTTTAGATTTTAATCATTTTTAGTTTTTTGCCATGTTCAAATTTTTGATTTTCTTTCTTCTCTTTTGTTTTTGTATATTTTTAGTTTTTCAACAATTAAGCTTTAGTTTTTGTCACATCAAAAACGTTCACATGGACATAGTTATCAAAGTGTATATCATTCATTTTGTACCTATCAACTTTTCTCATGATAATGGAACAGTTTAAGGGTTCTAGTAAAACCAAATAATGAATGAATCAAATAACAAGGGTGCTTTAAAGTAATCTGTTACTTTCACCTGTAACAAGTTTAAAAAAATAGTTAATTTCAGAAACAATTTCATATTTTATTGTTGAGAATCCCTCTGCGGGCAGTAAAATCACCATACATCTATATTATTGTTTTGAATTTATTTTTGATTTCTCCTGAGATGGTCTGTATATTATCTACTCATTATGAAACTTTATTTTTTACAAGGAATTCTTAGTTTGACTATTTTTTGAAATATTATTGAAGTTACCCCTTGAACTATGTTAGTAACAATAATAGAGAAAATAGAGATAAAAGCTTTTCCATGCATATACCACATTTCTGCAATTTTTTATGCTGAACATTTGTTATAGCAACATCTCAGATTATTCACTTAGTAAGCAACATGCAAAACCTGGGTAGCTCCATTTAAGTCTAAACTAGGAGGATGTAATTTAACAACACATGTAGATTTAACCAATTTAAATAAATAGAAGCGAAAAGCAATTATGTAAGCAAATATAAGACTGAACTGATTGAACAATAGTATCTGTAGATTGTTATTGTAAAGAATTGACATTTTCAACATGCAGCTAAATGGTGTTTGAAGTAATTTATTACACAGAAAAGGTGCAGCTGCTTTAACTGATATAAACATGGAACGGTCTTAAAAGTGGACAGTTGTGTTGGGAGGTGTGAGGCTTCAGTCCCTGATCTCTTGCACCCAGCTGATGATCTGTTTTTCAGGGTTTGGATTAAGCCTCTTGGTTTTAGTGAAGGGGCATTGTTAATGCTAAAGCATACAAAACACATTTTAGACAACTCTGTCCTTTTAACTTTGTGGAAATAGTCTGGGAAGGCCCTTTTCTGTTTCAGTGTGACTGTGTCACATGGTTTTACAAGGTTGGTGAGAAGGAACATGAGTAACCTGCAGAGAGCCTGGTCCACAACCCTACAGAACAACTTTGGGATGAATTGAAACTGACAGAAAGGCAGGTTATCTCATTGATGATCAGTACCTGAACATATAAATGTCCTGTTGGCTGAATGGGCACAAATTTCCACAGACACACAAAACAAAACTTGCAGAAATCTTTACCAAAAGAGGACAGGCTGTTATAACTGCATATGGAAGGTCAGCACCTTCTTAATGGCCATGATTTGGGAACTGGATGTCCAACATGCTCATATAGATGTAATTGTCAGGTGTTCACAAATCTTTGGTCATATATTGAATATTTGTTCTGCCATCATGCAAAACTAGATGCACAAATGAAAAATGGAATATAACTCAGGCTCTATTTCATTTCAGTACCCACCACTGGTAACAGTGGGGCATGTAAGAATGTCATAAAAGGGTGCATTTTGATCTATTGGCAGAGAAACAACACCTGTTTCAGATGGTGGTGTAACGGTTAGTGAACATGCATTAAAAACAGCTGTTCTAGGTTCAATTCTTGCCTTTTCACACTTAAATTTTTTTCTTTTGTTAATGATTACCTTCACTATTTTGTTATTAAACCCATTGTCCCATGTAGGGTTGAAGAGTTATTTATTATTAGGATATTGTACCATGTTAGCCATTATGAATGTAGTGAGAAGTCAAGCCAAACCTTTTATTGGCTAACTAAAATGATTACAACATGCAAGCTTTAGAGGCAGCTCAGGCCCCTTCTTCAGGCAAGATGCAATAGAGTATATAGAGTATGTATTTATTTTAATTTAGAGTTGCAAGTATAATCTCTGAACCATTACACCAGCATAGCATCCTACTAGGCATTCTTCCTCTGTTGAACTTAAAGCCGTAGATGGCTCACATCTTCAACTGTTGTATCCACACCGCTAAGTCAAATCACGTATTAAATTGGGATTACCAATTATATTTAGTCTAAACACAATTATTTTTTCAACTTTACAGCAATGTTTCAAAGTAATACCAGTTCAACACCCGATAACACAACTATAAAAAATAAAGACTGACTGAAATCTAACAGTGTGAATTTTCATGTTGATTTGATTTATTCCTTTGGATAGAAAGGCAGGTATAACAAGTATACATACAGTGCCCATAAAAAGTATACAAACTCCTGGAAGTGACGTGGAAAGAGAGTAGATTTATGGAAGAGTAGCAGACATATTCACATTAAGGCCCAGGGAAGTAGAATGGAATGTCCAATAAGCTCATATACAGTAGGTGTTGCAGTTAGGTATTCATAAACATTTTGCCATATAGTGTCATCATTCATAAACAGCATGTTAAACCAGTGTACAAAATTAAGCACACAGACACTAGCTAAGACAGCCTAAATAATGTGAATGATACAACTAAAAAAATGAGAGAGTGATGAGTAGTTGGACCAAAAAAGTTTCAGATAAGTAAAACAAGGGAAAAAAACTAGCGTCTAAACCATGGGTGTCGAACTCCAGTCCTGAAGGGCTATAGTGGCTGCAGGTTTTCATTGTAACCATCTTCTTAATTAATGACCAGTTTTTCCTACTAATTAACTTCTTTTGCCTTAGTTTTAATTAACTTGACTCAGCCAAATAATAAGGAGACACAAAACAAGCTGCCACATGAACAGCTCACCTGTGCCCATCACACGATATCTGATAATAAAGAAAAGGGACAGCCTCAGAAAGGTCGATCTCTCAGGTCATCGAAACATTTTGATGGTCTTCTTAGAAAAAACAGAAAATCAACAGGTTTGGAAATGTCTGCTGTTGCAAAATGAGAGCAGCAAGAAGCAATTAAATTAAATAACAAGTTTAAATAACAGCAAGAATCAGCTTCTCATTAAGAAACTGGTTGGTGTTTAAAGTCCCAATTTAGCTGGTTATCTGTTGGCTTGTTTCATGCCTCATTACTGCTTGGCTGCCATTTAATGAAGAAAAAAATCAATTCAGAGCACTGAATCCTCAGAAACAGGGCTATTAAAATGAAGGGAAAAGAAGTTAATTGGCAGTGAAACCAGGTCACTGATTAGGAAAAGGTTAGAATGAAAACCGGTTGCCACTGCGGTCCTCCAGGCCTGGAGTTTGACACCCCTGGTCTAAACTGATCTTATTAACAACTGGGTGTTACCTTCCCAGCATGAGAAGGCATTTATCCAGATACTCAACATAAAATGTTGACAAAATGTGCTTCCTCCATCTTTCTAATACCCAGTCACGTTTGTTTTAGTGTAGAGCAGAGCACAACGTTCTTCACACCAGTTAATGGGTATCTCCCTTCTACTGCCCAAATTTTCATCATTTTATATGTGGAAAAAAACTCTTCTTCCTTTTTCAATCTTAATCACAGTTATGAATATGAACATAAACATATTTTATGAAGGTACACTTAAAGGAACTTCGATACACAAGTTTGCAAAGCTAAAGTGCCACTCCTAGTTATATTTCCATATTTTATTGAGGAGGAATATAGATAACTCAAATAATAAGTTGTTTTACTACTTCATTAAATCTTCTCATTTAAAACAAACAGTTCAAAGTATGTGTTTTATTCAGTCAAAGCTTTACCTTTCCAAATATGGTGTGTTTATTGTTAAGTTCATCTGCACGTCCTAGTGTAAAAAAAAACTGACTTCCATTATCATGGGGTCCTGCATTTGCCATGGCAACTAATCCTCTTCTGTTGAAACGCAGCCTGGAATGAAATTCATCCTGCAAGGCAGAACATTGAAATCAAAACAAATCATTCTTATAGTCTTTCAAAATAAAACAAAACTAAGTATAAAAAGCTCATAATTCGTATTCACTTAATCTTTCTCTTGGCTTACTGAAAATTATTCCAGCAAAGAAAGATGCATCAAACTACATAATCTATCTCTGATAATACAAAAATTCCCCTGAATAATTGCTAACATCAATATAAACTTCGGAAATATTTGACTCTGATTTATAGTAGTAGTAATATAGTCTAAGATTATTATTAAAATAAAACACAAGCACACACTTTTGTATCAGATCACATTTCACAATGCCCTCCCCTCCCCTCCCGCATTCTGCTCCCTCCGGAGTTAAAAGTACACACTTGAAATATAGTGAATAATGAAAATTAAAAAAAAAATAGTATTAAGTTTAATAATTTGGTATGAGTGGGATTCAAATTCTGTATACAGTGGTGTGAAAAACTATTTGCCCCCTTCCTGATTTCTTATTCTTTTGCATGTTTGTCACACAAAATGTTTCTGATCATCAAACACATTTAACCATTAGTCAAATATAACACAAGTAAACACAAAATGCAGTTTTTAAATGATGGTTTTTATTATTTAGGGAGAAAAAAAATCCAAACCTACATGGCCCTAATTATTATTTTTTCTTACCTAGCATTCCAACAGCTTTCAAATAGGGAGAGACCTAATTTTTACAGTTTGGGCTATGCTATTGAGTTCAGTTCCCTAATATACTGCTTATACATAGGTAGACTTCTTCAGTACTCCTACATGCATGTACTCTCCATTCGGTTCACACTAGAGGGGAAATTTATTTGCACCGCTGGCAGTATGGTGTACAAATCCACTTTATAGTGTAGAAATCCCCTTCCCCATCTGTTTTTTGTAAAATGAACAGTGATAAATCTGCCCACAAGCTATTTAAAATGTTTATAAGCAGTCCTCTATAGCTTGGGCATCACTTATAACTTGTTTTTTTTTGATCAAGCAGAACATTTTTTTAAGCTAATTTTCTTGTATTTTGTCAGGGAGCTCTGTAGTGTCTTCAACAAACTTGTCAAAAAAGCATATTTGCTTGGGATGGGTGGGGAGAATTTTAATTTCTTGGCAAAACTGATATGGAGGGGTGAGATCATTACAATTTCCACACAGCCTTTATATTTTTCTTGAAAACAAAAACATTTAAAATTTTGTTGGTAATAGATCTAATACCTGCGGTGGGTTGGCACCCTGCCTGGGATTTGTTCCTGCCTTGTGCCCTGTGTTGGCTGGGATTGGCTCCAGCAGACCCCCGTGACCCTGTGTTCGGATTCAGCGGGTTGGAAAATGGATGGATGGATGGATAGAGCTAATACATAGATATATCTAAGCCTACCGCGTTCAAATAAAAGTAGCCAGCAAAAAAAAAATTTTAAAAGTAAATATCTTTTGTTGTTTAAGGTAAACACCTAGTATGCCTTTCACATCACACAATTTGAAATTTGTTCAATCTAAGGCCCTTAACACTAGAATTCCTGAAGCCTACAAAAAACTGTCTTTTATTTTGCAAATGTGTCAATCTGCACAAGCAGCAAGCAACCTGCTATTCCCATCCCCACACAGATGCAGCTCAAATCACACAGATGATTCTCAGAGCTCAAGTCTGTTTATCTGGGTGAGAGGTGCCTGGAGTTGTATAGGGTAAATAATATATTGCTATTTGGAATACATACACTTCTTGTGTATTAAGTATCTAGAACGATCTATGTAAATGTAAGAAGACAGGAAACGTGAGACAGGAATTATTGAACATATAACTAAAACAGAAATGTTTTTATGTTTTAGTAATAATTGACAAAATGTAGACATGAAGTGTATAATGTGTGAAAACTGAAATCCAAATATCAAATAAACACTTTCACAAAAGGAGCAGGTATAGGGCTGCTAACCGTTCTCATTTTCCCAGACATGTCCTGATTTTTAACGCGTTATGGACTGTCTGGAATGAATTTATAACATTTTTATAATGTCTGGAATTTTGTCTCCTAAAATTTGAAAATCTCCATATCCTTATCCTTGGTAAACATTTAAAGCCTTACACCAATCAGCTTTAGCGGAAGTAGTGTGCACACTTTTTTCCCCAGAATCCTCACTTCCATTCTGGTAGTAAACAGCGCAGATACAGTATTAAATGAGAATAGTCAATGTCTGTCCAACTGTTCAACTTTTAAATTCAGCTTCATCTTCTTGGTGAGTAGACAGTTCATTATAAATGTTCGTTTCCTATAATTATTTGTAATCCTAATTCACCGTAGCTAAGTGAATTTATTCCAAATCAAAATTACAATTTCACGTTTTCTATGCGAGACCTTATTTTCAATTCGTCTTTCAGCAGCTTGGTTAAACAAGTAATTTCATACATCCAGGTACAGTCCGTCATATTTAAGAGTGAGTAAGAACTGGTTTGTAATAATTTTAATGGAAAATATTGTTATTACCACCTGTTGTTCCAAAATTGATTTATAATTGTAAATGAATGAGTCAACTATTAAAGTTTTAGTTAATTAAAAAGAAAAAAAAAAATCACACATTTATTCTGTCATATAAATGCAACATCTTTTTAGTTAATAGTTGATCAAGTAATACAGCACTTTAAGTAATTTAATATTTTCATAATTCTTTAATTTGCATAAATTGAGGAATACCAATTATGCCAAAAAGAAAGTGCAAGTTCACGGACTACTTGAACAGATTCAATTAATGGGCTAATGCTCACAAGATAAAATTTCAGTAGCGTGCAATGTAAAAAAAGTCCTCATTTTTCGACCCAAATGTCCTCATTTCCTGAGAAAGAGAGTTAGCAGCCCTATACAAGTATAACAAAACAAGTGCTCTTTTATTGAAGAATATAACCAAAACACAGAAGTAGTGAGTTGCTATTTTTATTACTATTATATAATAGAAACATGAATTTCATTTGAATCTCTAACAGCAGGTGACAGAGTTGACAGAGAGACCTATGGTTCACTTGTATAATACATGTGGGATCCTCAGCTTATTTAGGGACCACCACTGGAACCATTAGCCTGCTACAGAAAGCCCTGCAGCTTCAACACCATACCTAGTAAACTTGAAGCAACCAGTCCCAGGTCCTACAAAGCAATTCAACAGCACTTTTACTACTGGGGTTATGTGCTTCTCTGACTTAGCTTGGCAAGAACGGGTGACTTTTCAATATGATTTCATACAAGGGACGCTATTGGTGGATGACTGAGAAGCTAACCAATCAGAGCACGCAGTTAAGTTCTCCTGACTGAGAAGCTAACCAATCAGAGCACGCAGTTAAGTTCCTGCCTGCTGAATGCAGTGTTAACGAGGAAGTCTCGTCTCACTCATTCAGCATCAACGTGTTTCGCTGTGTAAAGAGTTGTGCTGTTTTGTGTTTATCTTTGTGCATAGTCAAGCTCTTCATTATGGCTCCAAAACGATCTGCTACTGCTTCAGGGGCCATGCCCTAGCGCAAACAGAAGATGTTAACGATTGCCAAAAAGGTAAACGTTTTGGATTTGTTGAAGGCTACGATTCTTTTTATTTAAAAAGTAGGAAAGGAATATAAGATCTACGCCGCAGTGTCCTTTTAACCAGGGTGCAAACGAGTTGTAAGTGGATGTAATAAGGCAGTAGTCTGGATGGAATCTGCTTTAGGAATTTGGATTGAAGACTGCCAGAAGAAGAACAACGGCAGTGCTACACAATCGCCTGAAGTGGCTCCTTTGGAAGAACTGTAACGCTCTCCTTTGTTGTGCAGTAAAATTAAACTCATTGTTATCGGACAAGTCATCGTGTCATTGTTGGTGAGTAACCATAATTAATTTTCTACTTACAGTACTTAGTACTTTGAGTGTGAACACGTGCCTCTGCGTAGTCTGTGCCGGGTCGGGCGCTATATAGCGCCTTTATCACACTATATATATATATATATATATATATATATATATATATATATATATATAACACACACACATATATATTATATACACATACATCCACATATATACATATATATATATATACATATCTACACACATACATATACACACATACAGTGCATCCGGAAAGTATTCACAGCGCATCACTTTTTCCACATTTTGTTATGTTACAGCCTTATTCCAAAATGGATTCAATTCATTTTTTCCTCAGAATTCTACACACAACACCCCATAATCACAACATTAAAAAAGTTTAATTGAGGTCTTTGCAAATTTATTAAAAATAAAAAAAATTGAGAAAGCACATATACATAAGTATTCACAGCCTTTGCCATGAAGCTCAAAATTGAGCTCAGGTGCATCCTGTTTCCCCAATCATCCTTGAGATGTTTCTGCAGCTTAATTGGAGTCCAACTGTGGTAAATTCAGTCGATTGGACATGATTTGGAAAGGCACACACCTGTCTATATAAGGTCCCACAGTTGACAGTTCATGTCAGAGCACAAACCAAGCATGAAGTCAAAGGAATTGTCTGTAGACCTCCGAAACAGGATTGTCTCAAAGCACAAATCTAGGGAAGGTTACAGAAAAATTTCTCCTGCTTTGAAGGTCCCAATGAGCACAGTGTCCTCCCATCATACGTAAATGGAAGAAGTTTGAAATCACCAGGACTCTTCCTAGAGCTGGCCGGCCATCTAAACTGAGTGATCAAGGGAGAAGGGCCTTAGTCAGGGAGGTGACCAAGAGCCCGATGGTCACTCTGTCAGAGCTCCAGAGGTCCTCTGTGGAGAGAGGAGAACCTTCCAGGACAACCATCTCTGCAGCAATCCACCAATCAGGCCTGTACGGTAGAGTGGCCTGACGGAAGCCACTCCTTAGTAAAAGGCACATGGCAGCCCGTCTGTAGTTTGCCAAATGGCACCTGAAGGACTCTCAGACCGTGAGAAACAAAATTCTCTGGTCTGATGAGACAAAGATTGAACACTTTGGTGTGAATACCAGGCGTCAGGTTTAGAGGAAACCAGGCACTGCTCATCACCAGGCCAATACCATGCCTACAGTGAAGCACGGTGGTGGTAGCATCATACTGTGGGGATGTTTTTCTGCAGCAGGAACTGGGAGACTAGTCAGGATAAAGGGAAAGATGACTGCAGCAATTTACAGAGACATCCTGGATGAAAACCTGCTCCAGAGCGCTCTTGACCTCAGACTGGGGCAACAGTTCATCTTTCAGCAGGACAACGACCCTAAGCACACAGCCAAGATATCAAAGGAGTGGCTTCAGGACAACTCTGTGAATGTCCTTGAGTGGCCCAGCCAGAGCCCCAACTTGAATCCGATTGAACATCTCTGGAGAGATCTTAAAATGGCTTTGTCCCGATGCTTCCCATCCAACATGATGGAGCTTGAGAGGTGCTGCAATGAGGAATGGGAGAAACTGGCTAAGGATAGGTGTGCCAAGCTTGTGGCATCATATTCAAAAAGACTTGAGGCTATAATTGCTGCCAAAGGTGCATTGACAAAGTGTTGAGCAAAGGTTGTAAATACTTATGTATATGTGATTTCTCAGTTTTTTTATTTTTAATAAATTTGAAAAAACCTCAAGTAAACTTTTTTCACTTTTTTATTATGGGGGAGAAGTAGTGTGTAAAAGAAGTTATGAAAAAGAAAAGGGAACATTTTAAAAATAACGTAACATGATTGTCAATGTAATTGTTTTGTGACTGTTATGAGTGTTGCTGTCATCAAGGATTTGATTATCATTATTTCTTTCAATCAGGTTCGTATTTGGAGGATGTGTTGTGTTCAAGTTACATTCCATGTTTGTCAACCGTTGTAAAGATATCCGGTTTCATTCATCAATTCATTTCTTACTGCATCAATAAACAGCTCGCCTTCCTCTTTATTTGAGACACCACACACTGCATGCATGGGTTTTTTTACACTGTCTTCCTTTAGCTGGACATTGACTTTTTCCACCATGTGCTTTGTTTCCACAGTAGCTGCAATTATGAATATGCTTGTATGCGTCATTTGCTTCATATTCTTTTGCTGCCTTCTCAATTGTGTAATGCTTTTTTGTTCAGCGCTCTTTGGAGGTCTTGCTTTTTGTCTGCGTACTTCGTTTACAGTCAGTTCACGTGAGCCCCTCGGAGTACATGCATCGAAGGTTCTCAGCTGTACTTGTGCTATCTCATGCGATGTCCACGGCTTTATTTAATGTTAGCTAAGACCCCGGCACTTAAAAGTTTCTCTCACAGTTTCGCGGAGTTTGTAACAAACACCACCCTGACCATCTCATCTTCGTTTCCATAAGCACAGTCCTTCACCCACGAATATTTAGCGGCAGACTGTTTCTATTGGATTGCCACTGACGGATGGCCTTATATGGGCAGGCACTCAATTACGTGGTAGGCGTGACGATGAGGGACGCAACTCCGCCCCACACGGCGACTGAGCTGCAGGCTATGGCTGGTATATATGTACATAAGTAGGTTCCAGTTATGACCATTACACGTAGAATTTCGAAATGAAACCTGCCTAACTTTTGTAAGTAAGCTGTAAGGAATAAGCCTGCCAAATTTCAGCCTTCTACCTACACAGGAAGTTGGAGAATTAGTGATGAGTGAGTCAGTAAGTGAGTGAGTGAGTGAGTGAGTGAAGGCTTTGCATTTTATTAGTATAGATTTGGTATTTTCAAAAAATATTCTAAAACAAACAAAAAAGGTATTTATTCTACTTTACATTTAGTTTTATTTTTAAACTCCCCTCAAAAAAAAAATCTTTACCGTTTATTAACTGCATAAGCATAAGTTTTAGCGTTGTCAATTTTACCTTAAGAACTTTATTGAATTTTTCATTTAGTTACAAGTACAGTTCACTAGAATTTATTTTGTATAAGCATTAGATGCAAGTCAATTGCCAACCTTAGTATGTTAATCTTCTCCAGGGCACATACATGTACTCTCCCATATTCACTTAAAGCTGGTCAGTTTAGAGTCGGACATAAACAAAACCTGCAGATCTTTGTGATTTGGTGGAAAAACTGAAGTAACTGGAAGAAAACCCTCTATAAATAGGCAATTTGCAAATTCCAAAGAACATTGTTAAGCACAATTCAAAGGCATACTCCTGGCACAGAAGAGAACCAGTTAACAGTGTTTATCAATGTACCACAGTGTCAACCAACAAGACAGAGATATAATAATTATCACCTTGAAGGGCTGGCCATAGACGGACTCTCCTCCACTTCCAGTTCCAGTAGGGTCTCCACCCTGCACAATGAAATCTGGTACAACCCGATGGAATATGGTGTTGTTGTAATAACCTAAAACAAATCAGTAACTCGTCTGATTGCGCACATTTACAGTTGTAATGCTAATACACATACAATAAATTAATTCATCAATACATCATTTCAAACAAGTCAACATTTTTTCAAATGAACTTAAGCTATTAATTTATTTAGTAGCACACTGGTAATAAACGGATAGCATAAAAACCTAAACACAAAACTTTACACATATTCAAACATCAAATGAAAGGATATACAGCCTTAACTGGTTTTCCTTGTCAACTGGAAATAACTTTTAACACTTTTTCAAATACATTATTTATAAAATATTAAGGATGTACATTACTAATAATGAACACAATCTACTACTGACAAAACTTTGCCTTGCTTTAAAGTACAAACAGGCATTTAATCTCCAAAAATGAAATTAATATGGACCTTATTTCATTAGAAAATTGTACATTTTCAGAATGTCTCCCATACCACAGCTATTTCTAAATCTAATTTATAGTAGTTTATCTCTACTCCTATTGTACTGTTAAAACATACTGGCAGTGACAGCCATTTTTAAACAACTGTTATTTGAAGCCATGATTACAAGTATTGCCATCGTACACAGCCTGGTATCCTGTTGTCTTGTTGTACAGGACAGGTAGTTTGACATATTTGATCTCCACCTCAAATCCATATAGTTCACCATACTCACCCCCTTCACTTCTGTGCTGGTGTACAAAATCTGCAATTTTTTTTTTTAAATAATAGACACCTACATTTTCATTATATTTTGCTCAAGACAAAAAAAGATGAACTTAAATACAGGACACTTGCATGGGGAATTTAACATCAAAGCATATTCTTTCTCTGAATTGTATTGTCTTAGACATCTGTGCAAATAAGCAGAAGCCCAGGAAATGGCTAGAATGCTTTGGTCATATTGATTACTTTATAACCAGCAAATGGGTGGGCATCTAGGACAAGAAATTGCCAAATTGGTTTACAGCCTGGGAAAAGAAGGAATTTGGACATACTTAATAGATCAAAGATTGTAAGAGAAGTAATTCGTAATACGGACAGCCAGCCAATCAAATGTGTTTAACATCACATGCTCCAGAAACCCATATGGAATTAAAAAAAAATATATGCCTTGTCTGAGAGTGACATCAGAAAAAGGAACAGCTATGACAAAAAGGCAACATTAGATGAAGAGACGAAGATGTGTGGCCATTTCTAATTAAAGTCGGAGGAAGTAACTCATGCATTTTACCAACTGCTGAATCTAACTGCAAAGTTATAGCAAGTTATAATAAGGCGGGCAAACAAATATAAAGCTACAGTATGACAGAAATAATATAATACACAAAATACCTTGTCTCACCTGCAAACATTTAGAAAAGATTAATTAAATACTAATTTGAAATTCAAATGTAATGTTATGCTCTATTGAGGTGGGTAGTGTTAACAAGCTTCAACCTTTTGAGATTTCATATACACTCGAAATATTTAAGCACTAACCTGGAGTCTTTAAAATGCCACATAATAGTGCATTGTAATTTTGAAATAATATATACTGTATTTGGCGACAAAACTAGAAACACAAAGTCACACATTAACCATGTTCTTTTGGCGATAGTCAGCAACCCTTTCAATAGAGTATTTTAATCGAATCTGCGCCTCCAGATTACAGTTTTACTCGTGCAGACCGCCAGGGAAAAAGAGGGGGCAGTTTGGCAAACATTTACTCAAGCCAGTTAAAATGTAAAGATGTCAGTTTGGTAAGTTCAAGTCCTTTGAGTATCTTGCTGTTGTTATCCATGGAGATTCTCAAGTTCTAGTATTATCCGTGTATAGACCTCCTAAATACAACGCGTCTTTTTTTGAGGAATTCTTTGACTTAATGTCAATTTTAATTACTAACTATGACACACTCCTAATAGTTGGCGACTTTAATTTTCATATAGATAATCAGTGTGATCTAAAAGTAAAAGAATTTATGAACCTCCTGGATTCTTTTGATTTGAGGCAGCTCGTAAATCAGCCTACACATAAAGCAGGTCATACGTTAGACTTAGTGATTACTAAAGGACTGAAAGTTGATATAAAGCAGATCATTGATATTGGTCTATCAGACCATTTTCTTCTACTTTTTAATACAGAAATAATGATAAAACACTAATGAGAAGCATATTGTTAAAAAACGCTTCTTTGACTCAACAGCAGCTTTAAAACTTACAAACATTTTAAGCAATCAGTCCGTTTATAGTGCCAACTATAATAGCGAGGATAATGTAAATAGTAAGGTGGAAAGATTTAATACTAAAGTGAGAGCTGCTGTTGACATAGTTGCACCTGAAAAGACGTTGAAAAATCTTCTAGCATTGTTATACCATGGAAGACCCAAAGAGTGTCTGATTTAAAGAGAACATGCCGCAGAGCTGAGCGTAAATGGAGGAAGACTAAACTTACTATCCACTATGAAATATTAAAAGTTAAAATAACAGAATACAATAACACTGTCCGTCTTGAGAGGCACTGCTATTTCTCTAAGATTATAAATAACAATGCTAGTAATCCCAGAGTCTTATTTTCTACAATTGATCGCCTACTAAACCCAGGTAACTCAAAGGAATGCCTCCTAAGTACTTCCAGTAAAACCTGTGAGGCTATCGCTGTATTTTTCAATCAAAAATTAATGATATTAGAAATAACATAGTATATCCTTCCAACACTAAGGATCCTCCTAAACCCCAGCATTCTGTTATAAACAAATTAAACTCTTTCACTAGGATAGATTTACCTGATTTACAAAAAATAATATCTCAATTAAAACCTTCCACCTGCGTCCTTGACCCAATACCAACAAGGTTTTTCAAAGAAATATCAGGCGTGCTAATTGATAATGTTCTGGACATAGTAAATTCGTCATTAGATACGAGGGTCTTCCCAGACTGTCTTAAGACTGCTGTAGTTAAACCCCTTCTTAAGAAACATAATCTTGACCCTCGCTCTTGAAAATTTTAGACCCATCTCTAACCTGCCTTTCTTAAGTAAAGTTCTGGAGAAGGCAGCCATTATGCAGTTAAATGACCACCTAAATAAACATGCTATTCTTGATAAATTTCAGTCGAGTTTTAGAACAAATCACAGCACAGAAACTGCACTCGTTAAAGTAGTAAATGATTTGCGAGTGAATGCAGACAGAGGCCATTTATCTGTTCTCATCCTCTTAGATCTGAGTGCTGCATTTGACACCATTGATCATAATATTCTTAGAAATCGCCTTAGTCAATGGGTGGGCCTCTCTGGCAGTGTCTTAAATTGGTTTGAATCCTACCTGACAGGGAGAAAATTCTTTGTTAGTTGTGGTAATTACAACTCGAAGACACATGATATCCGATATGGTGTTCCATAAGGCTCTATCCTGGGTCCGCTGTTATTCTCAATCTACGAGGTGTAGCAGAAAAGTAATGAGACTGGCAACACTGCAAGCGATCTGGCAACGCTGCGCTGTTGTCCTTGATAGAGCACATATATCAGTACCCTCCCATAGCTCAGTGCGAGTTTCAACTCCTTCCATTAACTACGTGATTTTTGTGACTGCTATTAGCGAAGTTGTGTTTTTGGTTGTGTGTCACGCAAAATGGAACAGCAGAATTTGGAGCAACGTTGTGCCATTAAACGGCAAGTGTGACGTTTGAAAATTTAAAACAGGCCTATGGGGAACATTCTTTATCCCGAGCTCAAGTTTTTCACTGGCACAAATCATTTTTGGAAGGCAGAAAACACACTGAAGATGAACACCGTTCAGGGAGGACTTCAACTTCGAAAACCAATCAAAACATCGAACGTGTGAACACTCTTGTGAGATCAGACCGTCGTTTAACATTAAGAATGTTGAGTGAACAATTAAATTTGAACAGATTTACCGTTCATCAAATTTTAAATGAACATTTGCACATGCGAAAGGTCTGTGCCAAAATGGTGCCGAAAAACTGCCCTCTCCATAACAGAATTTTTGACCTCAAAAGGCATTCCTGTGGTTCCCCAGCCCCCTTATTCACCTGATCTTAGTCCGTGTGACTTTTTCCTTTTTCCTAAACTGAAAAATGTCCTCAAAGGCCGTCATTTCGGGACTTTAGAAAACATCCAAAAGAGTGTAACGGACATGCTGAAGACCATACCGGTTGAAGACTTCCAGCGCTGCTACCAACAGTGGGAACAACGTCTCCATCAGTGTGTAGCTGCCCAAGGGAACTACTTTGAAGGGGATAACATTGATGTTTGAAAAAAATAAAAACTTTGGTAAATAAAAAATCAGTCTCATTACTTTTCTGCCACACCTCGTACATGCTTCCGTTAAGTCAGATTATCTCGGGGCACAACGTGAGCTACCACAGCTATGCTGATGACACACAACTGTACTTATCAATAGCACCTGATGACCCCGATTCTCTTGATTCACTAACACAATGTCTGACTTGTATCTCAGAATGGATGAATAGTGTGAATTTCCCCTTGGGACTAATAAAGTATCTATCTATCTATCTATCTATCTAGTAACTTTCTCAAGTTAAATAAAGAGTAAACTGAAATCTTAGTGATTGGCAATACGGGATACAATGAGGCTATTAGAAAAAAACTGGATACATTAGGATTAAAAGTCAAGACGGAGGTAAAAAGCTTAGGGGTAATTGTTGACTGTAATCTGAATTTTAAATCGCATATTAATCAGATCACTAGGACAGCATTTTTTCACCTAAGAAACATAGCAAAAGTTAGACCTCTTATATCTTTGAAAGATGCTGAGAAATTAGTTCACGCACTTGTTTTCAGTCGACTAGATTACTGTAATACACTCCTCTCAGGACTACCCAAAAAAGACATAAATCGTTTGCAACTAGTGCAGAATGCAGCTGCTAGAATCCTAACTAGGAAAAGAAAATCTGAACACATTTCTCCAGTTTTAATGTCACTACACTGGTTACCTGTGTCATTCAGGATTGACTTTAAAATTCTGCTTATGGTTTATAAAGCCTTAAATAATCTCGCCCCATCTTATATATCGGAATGTCTGACACCTTATATTCCAAATCGTAACCTCAGATCCTCAAATGAGTGTCTCCTTAGAATTTCAAGAACAAAGCTTAAAAGAAGTGGTGAGGCGGCCTTCTGCTGCTATGCACCTAAAATCTGGAATAGCCTGCCAATAGGAATTCGCCAGGCTAGTACAGTAGAGCACTTTAAAACACTGCTGAAAACATATTACTTTAACATGGCCTTTTTATAACTTCAATTTAACTTAATCCTGATACTCTGTATGTTTAATTCTTCATAATAACTATTTATGATGGCTCTAAAATCCGTACTGACCCCTACTCTCTCTTCTGTTTCTTTTTTCAGTTTCTTTGTGGTGGTGGCCTGCGCCACCTCCACCTACTCAAAGCTTAATGATGCTCCAAAAGTGATGGATGGATTAAAAGGCATCATCAAGTCCTTCCGTGAGAACTCTAAATCCAAAGAGGACTGTTTCATTTATGTTAGGTAGAATGCCCAGAGGGGACTGGGCAGTCTAATTGTCTGGAATCCCTACAGATTTTATTTTTTTTTCCAGCCGTCTGGAGTTTTTTTTTGTTTTTTCTGTCCCCCCTGGCCATTGCACCTTACTCTTATTCTATGTTAATTAATGTTGACTTATTTTGTTTTCTTATTGTGTCTTTTATTTTTCTATTCTTTATGAGTGTATGTAAAGCACTTTGAGCTACTTTTTTTATGAAAATGTGCTATATAAATAAATGTTGTTGCTGTTGTTGCCTCATGGTAAATAATAGCATTTTACCTAGTGGTGCAAGAAATACCACTTTCATCTCACAGCTTAAGTGACCAGGGATTGATTCCCAACCAAGTCACTGGGTAGAATTTCCAAGATTTCACCCTAGATGTTTGAATTTTCTCAAACAGCTCCTTTTTGATTAAATGTTTACCATCAATTTCAGCTATAATGTTATCCATTTATGAGGGATGCATGCTACACAAATGCAAATTTTACACCACAAATTGTCAAATGTAATCCTCATTACAATAACCCAACCTAACTATGGAGAAAGGAAAATGGTTGCAGCTCTACATAATATGGAGTCTAATGTTGTTACTGGCAGCAGCTTTTCACAGTTAAATGCTCATTTCCAATCTATCAAGAGTCACTTCTTGCAACATTCTCTTAATCCTGCCATATAATAAAATAATTAATGTGATCATATACATTCCTTTAAAAATATGGCTGCTAAATATTGTACTGAAAAATATTTTTTTGAAATTATATATAGGAAGACTTGTATTGTGCACTTATACAAATAGCTTCACTCACACAAGGACACTTTAAACATGTGAATTAAAATGTAAATTGTTGAACTAATATACAAGCTCCACAAATAGACTGACTGAACTGAAATTTTAAAACTACTCTTTGGAGCTGCTTGGGGGCATAATCTATGTCACCAAGACACTATAACCTAAACCCTGTGATTAAAAAGAAAACCTTGATGTACATCTTCATATTAACTGTGTATGGGATAGCAAGGTTTCGATGGGTTTCTAAATTACAGACCTGCCATTCTAAAACATTACCTTAATAAATAATTGCGCAAGCTGTAACATGTGTACTTTAAGCTTTCAATAAATGAGAAAACAAACATATATTTGTAAGATTTTTTTATGATGATAAAGATGAAACGGTGTGGTGACTGTGTACATAAGGAACTTCACTGGTATCTGTAAGGTTGCCGGTTCAAATCCCATTACTGCCAGAAGGGATCATACCATGTTGGGCCCTTGAGCAATGTCCTTAAACCTGAAAATTGCTCCAGGGGCAGTATACAATGGCAGATGCAACACTCTGTTCCCCTAAAGTTATACAAAAAAAAACCTCTCCTTTAGATTAACAAAGTGTATCATCAAAAAAAAGCAACCATTTAAATTGAAAAATAACAGAATTTTTAAAAATAATCAAAAAGTGAAGTATGTGTGCCATGTATGACCACACTTAATTTTCTCCCCAATATTGTGCTAAATTATCTAATTCTAATTATCTACGGTATATTAATTTCATTAATTTTACAGCAAAATTAAACATATTTTACTGAAGCTTTATATCTATTGTTTCCATTCTCCTTCCTCTTTTTCAGTCATTTGATGGTTCCTTAAAATTCTTCCAAAATTCCTTATAAGCATTTTAAATGTATATAATTTTCTTTACTTTGCATCTTGTATGTTTTAACTAGGCTGAATATTGGATTTTGTGTAATTTATAGCCTTCAAAAACATTGCGTATTAACAATAAGCAAACTGTAATTCTACAATTCTGTGAGATTTTTTTGTATTATCTCAAATATTTCTGTATCTGAAAGAACTGCTACTATATAGAACATATTTTTATTACCGCACTGACCGTCCTTGGAGTCAGAATCTTCTAGATACTACTCGAGGAATGAGCCTTTTGTTTTAGTAAGCCATTGATATCTGCTGAAAGCGATGTTAAATTCATTGTTTTGTTTTTTGTTTTGCTCACTTAAACATACTTTATTTCGCAGTCAGTCTTTTTCATGATTTTTGCAGTATACTATCATGTAGTCAAGTACTACCTGCATATTTATTGTGTTTCGATTCTCATACAAGCAACTTCTTAAACATAATTTATTTATTTAATTAATTAATTTACACGCATGCTGCCCTTGCCTTGCGTGGAAATCACTCAGATTAAAAAGACACAGGTTTTGCAATGCTCTTTTTAGCATGTTTGTTTCTGTTATGTGTTTGTCTGTGTGAAACGTGTTTCTTTTAAATTTTCCAGTAAATTTGCAAACTTGGCTAAAAAAATATTGCCCTTAGAATTTACAATTCTACCTGTAGCTTTTCTTGTAATAATGGAGCATATTTGCATGCGATTGGGTAATTAAGGGACTGAGTTAATGAAATCATGCTATATAACACATAAAATTTGAAAAGAAAATGTACAATATATCAATAGGTCTGTCATCCTCATTATGATTGCATCTTGCTGTGGTACCTACTTTATGATATCATTTATAACAGCACTTTATTTTGTGTACAGATTTTTTCACATCCATTCCATACATAACTGGCAGATAAGCAATCGAGAACAAAAGATAAGATACTGTCTATTGAAAGACAGATTGGATACAAATGGCTTCAAAGTAAATGAAGGAAAGAAAAATACATAGTTGAAGGGGAATGGAACAGGTGGTTGCAAGGATTTGCAATGTGTGCGGTACAGATGCGGGTACAGCTGCTGTGGGAAACTCAGAAAAATATTTGGTTTATACGATGAGGGTACATAAAAGATGTAATGATCTGAAAGGTAATTCACAGACAGCGACTTATGGCCGATTTATACTTCACGCTCAGACCGTGTACGCATCATGGTTGCCACGAGTTCCCAGCGTTCATTTCACGCATCCTCTGAGCAGGTCCTCAGAAATTAGCATGACGTGTGCGCAAATTGCAGTACCAGCAAAAGTCGGGGGGCGCAGTGTGCAAAAAGTCGGAACGTGATGTCAGTGTCTCCGTTTACTATCTACATGTGACAGAAAGCCTCTATGCAGATCCTACGGGATGAATGCTTCGATGTGGTGAAGCAAAATGCTGACATACAGATGCATTCTTGGTGCTTTTATATTCAAGCGTCGCATATTCCTGATCGTAATGACATGATACATTTTAAAAGTCTCACATACCATCTTTTGTGCTGTCTTTTTTTTTTTAAACTTAACAGCAGCAACATAATGTATAGCGCTGTATTTCAGGCACTGAGAAAAAAATAAAGGACACGGTAAAAACATGTATTTTGTGATTAAAGTGGAAATTTCTGCTTTAATCTCAAAATGTTCACTTTAACCTCTTAGTTTACTTTATCATTAATGCAGACCATCGTAAACATCATCCCAGTTTTTAATCGCTACGAGCTTCTTGGACCTGACAGCAGCGGCAAGCAGCAATAGATCACCACACAGAACAAATTAAATGTATGATATTCCAACTCTCTGCACATTTAGAATCTTTAGATTTGTACTTGATACCACTTTCATGATGAAATGCATTAAAGTGTGTGCTACATTTTACATATAATTTCGTTTAAATAATGAATACTGTTAATAATTACACACATGAGGGGAATAATTACACACATGCGGGTGTCACGGTGGTGGAGCAATAGCACTGCTGTCTCGCAGGGAGTTGCTGGTATTTCCTGCTTGTATTCCACACTGTGCTCCGGTTTCCTTCCAAAGATATGCAGATTTGGTGCCGCTAAAATGATGCTAGTGTATGCGAGTGCTTGTATTCACCTTGTGATGAGCTGAGGCCTCGTCCAGGGATCGTTTCTCACTCGTGCCCAATGCTTGCTGGAATGGACACATCCCTGGATTGATGGATTTAATCAATAAACATAATTTTCAAAGATATTGCGGTAAGGTGTCATCAGAATTTAATGAGTGTTCTAGGCAATTCTCAACACAGAGAAGCCGAACATGTTCTCACCGTGATAATATCTCGCACTGCCACCTGGTGGATTCCTCCAGATTCACGTAAAGTACGCGCACAAGTATGAACTCTACAACGCTTGCGTAGCAGGAGCGTCCGCTGCAGCATGCGTCGCGTGAAGTATAACTCCGGCCTTAGACCATTGCATGTGGAAAGCACGTAAGAGGGGTGCTGAATGCTGATGTACACATTAACTTGTGTTCAAAGAAAGTAAAGTATCCTTGCAAAGATTAAAAAACACAAAATTAGCTAAAATTGATGACTGATGAAATGCTGAAAATCTCAGATACAAAGAGAAGCTGGGCCCAAGGAGAAAGAGAAGCATATGTGAAACTCAACTGAAGGTTGCACTGCAATAAACGAAAAAGGAGAAGTACTATAACAATATGTGCAAGGAAACAGAATTAGAAAATATTAAGGGAAGAACCAGAGGAGTCTTCCTAAATCTTGAAGAATTAAAGAGAAAATCTGGGTCTTAAACTAAAAGATTAAGAGATCCTCAAGAATTCAAACATAAAACCGAGAAGATCAAGAAAAGCATATACCAAGTAATTACATCATGATGAGCAAGCAGATTACCAACTGTTCTCACCTGTACCTTACAACCAGAAACCATTAGTGATGACATAAGCACAAAAAACACTGAAAGATATATCAAGAACAAACCATCTGGCACTGTTGGCATTCCCATTGAGGTAATGTAGCATTGTGATGTAGCTGTTATAATACCAGCAAAGCTCTGTCAAGAAATTTGGAAGAAATATTATGCCCAACAGCCTGGAAAAATATGTGTTTAAACCAAACCTAACGAAAGAAACCCCAATTGACTGGAAACTGTTGCAAAATTGATCTGTTCCCACATGCCAGCAAAACCCTATTCAAGATCATTCAGTTGAAGCCACAACATTATATCGAACAAGAATGTGCCAAGGAAAAAGACAAATCCAGAAAAGGGCAAGGAACATTACCTGACATAAAACAAATCCTTGAAAAGGCAAAATAAAGGATATGTGCATGTGTCTCATTAACTACAGCAAGGCATTTTTCTATAACTCAGGAGAAACTCTAGATCATGTTATTGGCATAGGTATATTAGAACATAAGATAGTTCTCATGCACAACCTCTTAATCAACTAAGAGGCAAAAGTTTGAAAAGAACTACAAATAGAATGGTTGAAAATCTGAAACTGCATGATATCTCCACAACTTACACACAGAGCATTGATGACAGAAAACGCATCATCATTTGCTTTACTGATGATACCAAAAATATTAGCTGAAAGAAAAGGTGATTTGAAAAATCATCTTACCAAGATCAAAGAACATATTCTAAAAATGGATCTGCACCTCATATTGAAGAAGACAATGACCTTGACAATAGTCAATCTGGATAATTTCAATCTTGATGGAAAAGAAATATTCATAATGGACAAATTCAATCTTGATGAAGAAGAAATATACATAATGGACAACATTAGCCTGCTTGGATCTATGATGAGGTGACAAGCAGGCAAGAAATATGATGAAAAACTGTTCTTGGAAAAACAACCATTCAGAGCCTAGACACATTTTTCAAATACAAGTATAAGGATTTGTTTGAATCATGATATTCTTGATAACTCTCTGTGATTGTAAAACTTGGGCAGTGAAGAAACTGAACAGGAAGAAAACTGAACCTTTGAATTATTTTATTTGGGACGAAAATTCCATGGGTTGCCAGAAAAACAAACACTTCAGTATAACAGGAGATTAAAACTAAATTATCACAGGAAACTCAAATGATAAGCATTCCACTGTACTCAAAACTTTGAGATATTATGCAAACAGGAAAATTATTGGAAAATAAAATGATGCTTAGCAAAGAAGAAGGTGAACACAAGAGAGTAACACCTGTAATGTGAATAGACTGATACAGTAGCTTCAGTGATGCACACTCCTCTTTCAGATATTAGCCATTTGGCTAAAGATCGAACACAATTCATAGGAACGATCTATTGAGATGCAAGAGTCAACATTGATGCAATGACAATTAAATAATTAACTAACTAGATGGGTAGAGGACAGATTACCTAATCATATTTGAATAAGATGTTAGTACTGCATGCCTTATCAAAATGTTTCTACTCATTTTAACAAAATCCTTAAAATCAATTTTAAAAGATCAGCAAAAATCTCCCACTTTAAAATACAATGAATGCATTTCATTTGCTATAAAAAGAATTGAAGCCAGAAGCACACTTAAGTACAGTGGAACCTCGAGATACGATCACCTCTGTATATGAGAAATTCAAGATAAGAGGAAAGTATGAGCGAAAAATTCGGATCTAAATACAAGCATTGGCTTGCGTAAAGAGCCACGAGCCAGGCTGTGGGTATGTGTGACGCGTTTCCCGATCCGCCTCGACTCGGGGATTCACCCAAGCTGATGCTGCCAGCCCGTCAGCTCACTCAGTGTTCCTTGTTCTCCCGTAGCATGAGGATCTACGCGTTTGTGCGCTTGTGATTTTATTGTTTCGCTGTAGCAGTTCACCGTATAAGCGTATCCAAAAATATTGTGGACATGCAGATAGAGAATAGGAGATGATTGCCCTCAAGAGGAAGGAGAGAGAGAGAGAGAGAGAGAGAGGCACGAGCGAGCAAGATAAGGAGAGACAGAAACGCGTGCGCGAGCAAGAGAGATAAGGAGAGACGCGCACGAGAGAGAAGAACCATCAGCTCAGTTATGATCACATGACGCTCAGCAGACAAAGTGTATCCATACTACATGTATTGCAAGACATCGCTTGTTTTATCAAGTCAAAATTAAAAAATTTAGCTTGTCTTGCAAAACACTCGTAAACCAAGTTACTTGCAAACCAAGGTTCCACTTGTATATATTATTTTGTTAGGAAAATTAATTTTTATGTTGATATTTTTGGGGGTGCGGAACGGATTAACTGGATTTCCATTATTTTCAATGGGGAAGTTTGTTCTAGATATGAGAAATTCACTATACGAGCTCAGTGCTGGAACAAATTAAACTCGTATCTCGAGGTTCCAATGTATATGGAGCACATGAAAATGGCTGCAGAAAAGGCTGGGAACATGAAAAACAGTTTAATTATATTAGTAATTCATCAGATCTGCATGGGTTTTCCTCCAAGAGCTCTGGTTTTCCATCTGCATTCACAACAATGTCCAGATTATGTTAAATTGTTCCTTGTATGATCATGTCTGTGCTCTGTTGATAGACATTTTGCCCTGAGTTGTATCTTGCCTTTCATCCAATGCTACCAGAATAGTCTCCAGCACTCCACTACTCTGTATGTTCTTTAGATTCCTGAATGTTCATTGAAAATTAAAATATATAAAACCAACTTTAGATGCACAAACATATGGTCATGTATGCCATTTTATTTGATAATTAACAAAATAATAAACTGACATCCTGTGATAAATGGTGTGGCATAGCTTCAAAATGATCTTGAATTAAATAAAGAAAATTCACTATTTGATGTATACAGTACATATACAAAAGTAAGTGATTTTAGATACACAGTTTGTTCTTGAATTAGTATACAGTATACTCGAAAAATAATTCTGCTTACCTTCCATACATAGTTGAATAAAATTCCGACATGCTTTCGGTGCCTCTTTTGACCATAACTCAACATCAATATCACCAGCTGTTGTCTTTAATAAAATCTGAGGGGAGAAAAAAAAAATAGCTTCAGTATATTCAATTTATGTTGATGTTTTCAAATTGATAGATTTTAAAGGAATATGCAGACAGTTGTTAACAAGTGGTAAAATGGATGGACCATTTATTTCATTTGGATTTTAACTCTACTAGAATACAAATAATTCTCCATTACAACAACATTTAGGATATGCTTCTCTATAGATGTTGTTAGTACTAAAAAATTTTTACATTAAAACCAAGCTTTGCAGAAAATAAAAAGGTAGGACTGTATTTTTGCAATTTCATTTAAAATATAAATATATATATGCAATATACTAAATTATGTGTGCTGGGTACAGAGCCAGTACAGAAAAGCAAGCAAGATGTGGTATCAGTGAAAACACGTTATGTTCAACTATCGTGCTACAAGCATGCAGCTGCTAGGAATGTTTGCTTGAAGAAGAATACGATTAATGAAAAAAGATAAGCAAACTTTGTGCTGCTAAAGGGTACCATAGAGTAGTGCTATTTTAAAAATGTTTTCCTGTTAAAGTGACTTATGCAAAAGTACAGCCACTTTTCCCAATGAAAGTGTGCCTCGGACAGGGTCTAGCCTCCTTAGTGTTATGTTTATAACTGGAAAAATTGTTGAATTCCTCCCCGTCCCCAAGCAAGAACAAGAGTTAGTATGTGTAACAGAAAAATGTAAACACCAACATGTCAAAATAGATACAGTAGAAAAGGTATGTACTGATGCAGCTTTAGTACATGTCCTTTGTGAGATATGTTTTGAGACAGTCACCAACGCAGAGCCCAGTGTTGCAATCAGGACAGGAGAAGCTTGTTTCTTTGTGCACTGATATTGTATCTAAGGCTTGCACATGAGTGGGTAGAATGTCAGTGCCTGACCTGCACAATTGACTCACCCCTTGCGTGACTGCAGGCTACCACAGCACAAGGCTTAGTGACTTCCACATTTCCTCTGACACCAATAGTGATAACATCTATTAACATCTATTACAGAGCTGACTGTGTGGCGATCGGTTATTTATAGAAAGAAAAGCAACGACTGCAGGGGCAGCCATGCCAATATATATTGAATACTATCAAAATACCCTCGCTTCGCAGCGGCGAAGTACTGCCTTAAAATTTTTATTAAGAAGAAAATTAAACCTTTTTAAACTGAGGGAAAATATACCAATAATTATTTTTAAGGATCTCTTTGTATACCACGTTGTCAGTTGGCCCGCAGGTTGTAATATGACCAAGCTGTGCGCTGAGCTTACTCTTGAGCATGCAACGTATAGTTGGCCATGTGAAAAGCAATCTTGCCACAAATCAATGCCAACATTTTGTAGGGTCTGTCCCCGAGACTTATTAATTGTTACTGCAAAGCAGAGCCTTATTGGAAATTGGAGGCATTTGAATTGAAATGGGAGATCAGAGGGTATAATGGGAATGCGAGGAATACAAACTCTCTCCCCTGAGCCACTGTCAGTAAAAATAGTTTCCTCAATTAGGTTCTTTTGCAGGTCTTCTAATTGTTTAATTAATGTATTATGTAGCTAAAGTACAGTGACCAGATTTTTCTGGGGGCAACCTGGTACACCAGGTGGGAGGCCGGAGCCCCCAGAAGCCAGTTAGACTTTAATAATGGAAATGCCTATTTTTGTGTTTCCTGCATCTTATTCTGTATGAGTTTCTTCCATTTGAAACAATCATATTATTAAACCACAAACATATATCCATTTTCAAAGTAGGGTTCTATACCATTGTATGCTATTTTTTGTGAAATTACAGGCTAGATCTTGCCAAAACAGTTCGTGAAAATTGACTGAAAGACACGCTTTCCTGAAGAGCAAATAGAGAGCAAAACTCATTAGTGTACTTTATTAGGTCAGTTACACTTGCAGGATAAAGGTGCTTCATTCACCATATTGCATCCCACGTACAGTACATGTGCTACTACTAGTGCATGTCCCGACTTCAAAAGAAGAGACAGCAAATCAAATTCCAAAGAGGCAAGGAAAGAAGCAATGTCACGCTGCACTCTAAACTAAATGAAAGCAAAGTAAAATAAAGATGTAAGTGTAAGGAACAGGTAAGCATCCGCAAATGTTGTTGTGACTTGTGTCAAATATTCATTCATTATTAATATATGAATTAATACTGTCAGATTCACAAGTACGACGAAATTTACAGAGAGTACAGTCTGCAGACTTGAGACTATACAGTAAAGTGTGTACAGCAGTACTTAAAGAATAAAGAGCTAAAATTAAACTTAAAAAAAAAAAACTGTCAGCACTTTCAATTTTGTCCTACAAAATAAATTGGCAAGTTGAACTCTTTTAAGTTTAAGCTTTAACTTCAGTGAAAACGGCTCACCTCAAACGCCGCATTGACAAATGAATGACTGAATCAGGCATCAGCTCTTATATCAGGCTCAGAGCAGGAATAATAAGATAATTCCTGGCTCAGAGCGTAGCATAGCCAAAACGTGTCATATCACAAGGCACGGCCGATACCATCCAACGATGCATCCGCTTCCGCCTTCTCGCCTTCCGTGCGTTTCCATACTGCAAACAATAGCCACCAGAAGGCGTCAGACACAGAAGAAGGTCGACTAACCGTCTGACGCCATGATGGGTAGAAAGTATGATTTGGAATCAGAAAGACTGAATGGGGTCTAGGCCTCTAGGGAAAAGTACACAGGCCAGGACATTTAGTATTTGCAGCCATTGATTATTCAGTGTTGTTTGCCAGCGTGTCTGATCTGTTTGTTTTAAATTGTCATTATTAAGATACAACAAAGGGGGAAAAACTGCACAGAGAAAGGGCAAAGTATAATGAAATCAACAAAAGAGAGATTTCAGTGTTGTTTGCCAGCGTGTCTGCTCTGCTCATTTAAATCTATATAAGGCAGGCTGCCAACTACATGGGAGTCATGGGAATGGGGGACGCAATATAAGCAGGCAGCCAACTACGTGGGAAGCCGGGGGATGCAGAACGCAACCCCACCTCACACGGTGACCGAGCTGCAGGCTATGGACGTATATATGTATGTAAGTAGGATTCAGTTATGGCCGTTACGCATGGAATTTCGAAATGAAACCTGCTTAACTTTTGTAAGTAAGCTGTAAGGAATGACCCTGCCAAATTTCAGCCTTCTACCTACACGAGAAGTTGGAGAATTAGTGATGAGTGAGTCAGTCAGTGAGGGCTTTGCCTTTTATTAGTATAGATAAAAAAACTGAGAAATAACATTCACAGCCTTTGCTCAATACTTTGTCGATGCACCTTCGGCAGTAATTACAGCCTCAAGTCTTTTTTTGAATATGATGCCACAAGCTTGGCAAACCTCTCCTTGGCCAGTTTCGCCCATTCCTCTTTGCAGCACCTTTCAAGCTCCATCAGGTTGGATGGGAAGCATTGGTGCACAGCCATTTTATGATCTCTCCAGAGATGTTCAATCAGATTCAAGTCTGGGCTCTGGCTGGGCCATTCAAGGACATTCACAGAGTTGTCCTGAAGCCACTCCTTTGATAACTTGGCTGTGTGCTTAGGGCCGTTGTCCTGCTGAAAGATGAACCGTCGCCCCAGTCTGAGGTCTGAGCACTCTGGAGCAGGTTTTCAGCCAGGATGTCTCTGTACATTGCTGCAGTCATCTTTCCCTTTATCCTGACTAGTCTATCAGTTCCTGCCACTGAAAAACATCCCCACAGCATGATGCTGTCACCATCATGCTTCACTGTAGGGATGGTATTGGCCTGGTGATGAGCAGTGCCTGGTTTCCTCCACACATGACGCCTGGCATTCACAATAAAGAGTTCAATCTTTCTCTCATCAGACCAGAGAATTTTGTTTCTCGTGGTCTGAGAGTCCTTCAGGTGCCTTTTGGCAAATTCCAGGTGGGCTGCCATGTGCCTTTTACTAAGGAGAGGCTTCCGTCTGGCCACTCTACCATACAGGCCTGATTGGTGGATTGCTGCAGAGATGGTTGTCTTTCTGGAAGGTTCTCCTCTCTCCACAGAGGACCTCTGGAGCTCTGACAGAGTGACCATCAGGTTCTTGGTTACCTCCCTGACTAAGGCCCTTCGGCCCCGATCGCTCAGTTTAGATGGCCGGCCAGCTCTAGGAAGAGTCCTGGTGGTTTTGAACTTCTCCCACTTATGGATGATGGAGGCCACTGTGCTCATTGGGTCCTTCAAAGCAGCAGAAATTTTTCTGTAACCTTCCCCAGATTTGTGCCTTGAGACAATTCTGTCTCGGAGGTCTACACACAACTCTTTTGACTTCATGCTTGGTTTGTGCTCTGACATGAACTGTCAACTGTGGGACCTTATATAGACAGGCGTGTGCCTTTCCAAATCATGTCCAATCAACTGAATTCACCACAGGTGGACTCCAATTAAGTTGCAGAAACATCTCAAGGATGATCAGGGGAAACAGGATGCACCCAAGCTCAATTTTGTGCTTCATGGCAAAGGCTGTGAATACTTATGTACATGTGCTTTCTCAATTTTTTTATTTTTAAGAAAATTGCAAAAATCTCAAGTAAACTTTTTTCATGTTGTCATTATGGGGTGTTGTGTGTAGAATTCTGAGGAAAAAAATGAATTTTATCCATTTTGGAATAAGTTTTCAACATAAAAAAATGTGGAAAAAGTGATGCGCTGTGAATACTTTCCAGATGCACTGTATACGCATTTTAAGGTAACTTCGTTAAGGTTATTTTCAGTTTCAGAGTAGAGCCGCTGCTCGTCCGCATCAAGAGGAGTCAGATGAGGTAGCTCGGGCATCTTATCAGGATGCCTCCTGGACACATCCCTGGTGAGGTGTTCCGGGCATGTCTAACCTGGAGGAGGCCCCAGGGAAAACCCAGGACACGCTGGAGGGACTATGTCTCTCAGCTGGCCTGGAAACGCCTCAGGATTCCCCCGGAAGAGCTAGAAGAAGTGGCCGGTGAATGGGAAGTCTGGGTATCTCTGCTAAAGTTGCTGCCCCCGTGACCTGATCTCGGATAAGCAGAAAAAGATGGTTGGATGGATGGATTTATTTAGTTTAGTGTTTTTATAGCTGCAGAACAATAGGCAGATAAAAATGAACAAGTGATACCTGTGGTCTATAATTTAATTATACAAAAAAATACCAAAATTAACATTTTAATATAGAAAATTATACATTATATAGAAATTGCATATTTCAATTTACAATACTTATACTACAATACAATAAGTCTTGAGATAATATTGTATCATGTCATCCCTGGTTACTTCCACTTCTATTAACTACAACAAAATGGTTGCAGTTTAATGTCTTGAAAGAAAATACAAAAGTATAATCATATAACTAATTTAAAGCACAGTAAGAACCTGGCTTTGCATTTTATCTGCAACACCTACAAGACACCCAACTCAACTCCAGGGGCTTCATGAATAAACGGTGCGTACGCACAGAAATGTTTCGTAAGAACTTTTCCACGTTCAAATCGTGATGTATAAAACCTACACTTGGCATAAACCCACGCACTTTTCCACGGTACCTCATACCTTGTCATATGCAAGTTCTCCGCTTGGTTTTGCAAACTGGCGGCACCTGGCGTCAAAGCAGTGCTACTGTTCCTGTGTGGTTACTCCTTATTTTCCTGACGCGGCTTTATAAATACGCTGAAACTAACCTCATATTGTTTATTAGTGTAATGCATCTGATTGTAATTAACTTGTAACAATATAATGGTCCAGGGAATAGCCATAATATTCCAAATACCATAACTGCTTTAGCATTGTTACTCTCACTGCACCTTCTTCTTTCAGCTGCTCCCGTTAGGAGTTGCCACATTGGATCATCTGTTTCCATATTACTCTCGCTGCACCACTCGGAGTATTTAAATCACTGTATCTGAGTGTTAATCACAGCAGCAGCAGATCAGAAAGAGAATTATCGGTATACAGTATCAAGCACGTTTCAAAGACTTTCCTGTACGGACCTCGCGGTTCAGAAACAGTTTCATCCCAAGAACTATAAATGCACTCAATCAATTGCTCCTTGTAGAACTGTTTGTACTTATAAGTACAATTACCTCACTGTAAACTTGCACTACAGTTATAATATTGCACAACCTGAGCCACTTTATAAAGCGTGTATTTACATATGATGAAGATATTTTTAAGATGAAATGCAGCAAAATATGTTTATTATATTATACAGGTAAAACTTTAACTTCATTTAAATAATCTATACTCTTCACTGGGACTAGTGTGAAGGATAGAATAATTAAACATGTACTAGGAAGAGAGTTCAATGTTCCTTAAACGTTTTAAACAATCGGCACTCTAAGCTTACAGATGGCTTAACATCTATTACAGAGCTGACTGTGTGGCGATCGGTTATTTATAGAAAGAAAAGCAACGACTGCAGGGGCAGCCATGCCAATATATATTGAATACTATCAAAATACCTCGCTTCGCAACGGCGAAGTACTGCCTTAAAATTTTTATTAAGAAGAAAATTAAACCTTTTTAAACTGAGGGAAAATATACCAATAATTATTTGTTAAGGATCTCTTTGTATACCACATTGTCAGTTCGGCCTTTCGGTTGTAATATGACCAAGCTGTGCGCTGAGCTTACTCTTGAGCATGTAACGTACAGTTGGCCATGTGAACAGTAATCTTGTTTCAAATCTCACAGCTTGGATTGCTGCTGTCATAATCGGTTTGAGTTTCATGGTTTGTTTCAATTACGACAGTATTTGCAGGACTTGTTATGTTGAAGTGACATTCAGCATCTGTCAAGCATTGTAAGTATACAACCGGTTTCATCGATAACTTCACATCCAGCTTTTGAGAGTTTAAACATTCATAAACATCAAAGTGTCCACTACTGAAATCGTCACCTGTGAATCTAAGATGTTTAAGAGGCATTGGTGGTTGTCGAAAGGTGTAAAATATTTGGCCATTTCGGTACACTTGAAAGCGAAAACCGAACAATTTATCGGCAGCCATCAACTCACATGCAGATGCATAGGTGAAGAGCTTAAGCATTTCACTCTTATAGTGCTCCTGTGTAGTATAATTATCTCCTGTACCGTCATCAGTCATTTGAGATAAGATTGCTTTTCACATGGCCAACTGTACGTTGCATGCTCAAGAGTAAGCTCAGCGCACAGCTTGGTCATATTACAACCGGACAGCCAAAATAACAATGTGGTATACAAACAGATCCTTAACAAATAATTATTGGTATATTTTCCCTCAGTTTAAAAAGGTTTAGTTTTCTTCTTAATAACAATTTTAAGGCAGTACTTTGCCGCTGCGAAGCGCGGGTATTTTACTAGTTAGTATAGATAAAACAGAAAGAGAAAATAACGACACAGCTAAAAACGCAACTGCAAATTTCGACAAAAGTTAAATGCTTGTGTCATCAGCACGAGGCGGCTATGCAGTGTCCGCTACGGACTTGGCCATACCATATTGACATTGGCGGGCGAATGAGCCACCGATTCTCTCTGCCCAGGGCCGTCCATGAGTACTGCTGCAATATATAACCACATAGTGATTCACACACATAGAGCACATATAAGATCACATACAAAACAAATTATTTAACGTGCTACTTTAATTATGATGTGATTTGGTTAATTAAACAATTTTAAGATGTTTATGATGTTCTACTTTAATGACAAAATAAAGTACATGATTAAAGTGGAAATTTCGAGATTGAAGCCTTTTTTTTCCTCTGTACCCTAATAAGCTTAGGGGTGATTGCTGACTGTAATCTGAATTTTAAATCACATATTAATCAGATCATTAGGACAGCATTTTTTCACTTAAGAAACATAAGTAAAGTTAGACCGCTTATATCACTGAAAGATGCTGAGAAATTAGTTCACGCGTTTGTTTTCAGTCGACTAGATTACTGTAATGCACTCCTCTCAGGACTACCCAAAAAAGATATAAATCGTTTGCAACTAGTGCAGAATGCAGCTGCTAGAATCCTAACTAGGAAAAGAAAATCCGAACACATTTCTCCAGTTTTAATGTCACTACACTGGTTACCTGTGTCATTCAGGATTGACTTTAAAATTCTGCTTATGGTTTATAAAGCCTTAAATAATCTCGCCCCATCTTATATATCGGAATGTCTGACACCTTATATTCCAAATCGTAACCTCAGATCCTCAAATGAGTGTCTCCTTAGAATTCCAAGAACAAAACTTAAAAGAAGTGGTGAGGCGCCTTCTGCTGCTATGCACCTAAAATCTGGAATAGCCTGCCAATAGGAATTAGCCAGGCTGATACAGTAGAGCACTTTAAAACACTGCTGAAAACACATTACTTTAACATGGCCTTTTTATAACTTCATTTTAATCGTAATTTAACTTAATCCTGATACTCTATGTTCAATCTCCTCAAAATAACTATTCATGGTGGCTCTAAAATCGTACTGACCCCTACTCTCTTTTCTGTTTCTTTTTCCGGTTTCTTTGTGGTGGTGGCCTGCGCCACCTCCACCTACTCAAAGCTTCATGATGCTCCAACAATGATGGACGGATTAAAAGCCAGAAGTCTACGTGACCATCATCATCATCAAGCCCTTCCGTGAGAATCCTAAATCCAAAGAGGACTATTTCATTTATATTAGGTAGAATGCCCAGAGGGGACTGGGCGGTCTCCTGGTCTGGAATCCCTACAGATTTTATTTTTTCTCCAGCCGTCTGGAGTTTTTTTTGTTTTTTCTGTCCCCCCTGGCCATTGAACCTTACTCTTATTCGATGTTAATGTTGATTTATTTTGTTTTATAATTGTGTCTTTCATTTTTCTATTCTTTAATATGTAAAGCACTTTGAGCTACTGTTTGTATGAAAATGTGCTATATAAATAAATGTTGTTGTTGTTCATGACACTCAGTCGTGGGCTACGACTCGCCTTTGATATCTGAGCTTTCAAGTTTCTCCAACACGCTATGTCACTCGATCAACTTCCTTTTGTTGATTATACCACAGTTTAATTAAACAAATAGTATGTTTTTCCTTTGCCTCCACTTGGTATTCGCTGAAATTCTTATATTTCCACCCCGTGCTTTTACCATTGTCTTTTCACAGAAGGATGAGCTTAAGGTCTATTTATATTGATTTGTATACTCAAAGCGGCTTAATTCTGGGATGAGACGAGGCGGGACAGAAGGCGCGTGCACGTCAGTTTTCACGCTGACCGGGATTTATTTAGCGGAAGAACGCGAACGTTGGAGTACGCACAGATTCTTGCATCTGGAATTTTCTGTGCTTAAGCACATTTCGGCTTTTGTGCTTACGTCATATTATAGTGCGAATTCTACGCACGGCGTTATGCAAGAGGTCCCAGGTGTTTCAAATTTAAAGTGAACCCGATTTTTTACGGTAAATTTGCCACAAAACTAACAGCGGCTGTGTGCTAACCATCTTTGTAATGAAATAGTTTTTCAATAACAAATTGTATTAGTCATGGAACTCCTTGACTTAGAGAGCAACAAATTATAAAATAATCCTCAGGAACTATAGTATGCGCTTACTGATTTACAGCACACGCAAGCGCTGCAATATCTTTAATTTGTAGAATAATTTAAATATTAACTAAGTATTTTTGTATCATTACTGCCAACTTATGCCTGATGTAAAGATGCCACCATGTGAAACTAAGGGTTTTGTACAATATTTTTAAATAAACAATGAACTCTCTTAACGGTTTCAGATTACTTTTTCTGAAGATCAGCTTTAGACAACATATGACCCTTCTTTGAAAGCAATATATTTGTTTAAAATACGAATCATTGATGTATCACATACCTTAACACCAAAAGGAGGGTATACTTAAAATATAACTTAAAATACTTGTCAGAGAATAACAAAAAAGTGAAATAAGGAGATATTACCTTTCCATTCGTCGGAGGTTCCTGTATATAAATGTTACTCATCTTGGTGTTATTTTTGACAACGTATTATTATTATTAGGCTAATTAGGAAATACACGTTTACAGCCCTTATACAGAAACAGCGCAGACTTTTTAATATACCGCCATTTTGATTAAATGGATCTTAACCAAAAATAGGAGTGACATTTTCTAAAAAGAACACTCACATTACATAAACCGATAAACGTAAATAGACAGTAAACTTCAGATTAAAAGAACAGTCTTTCATATTCATTATGAAATCATGCTGTTAATTAAAATAATCATCTGTATATGATTCTTTCATACTCGTTACTCCCCTTTAAATTTCTATACTCGATTTTGGTATCAACCACGTTCAATGTGTAACCGTTTTTACAGCCGAACGATAGCATTTCCGTTTTTTAAACTGTTCATTGTATGAAACAAAAATAATAAAATATATTTTAGGTCTTTATATAAATAACAGATTATTTGAGAAAGTGTCTCTCTGTAACTTCTATATATAAATATGTATATCAGTTAAAAATAAAACACTGCTTATATAGATATATATATTAATCTTTTTGTTTCCAGGCGGAATGAGTTAATTGCGGACTTTGGGGAAGTTTTGAAGTTGTTTCATTAAATAGTGGAGCTCGCTACCTGAAACTCACTATGGCCATACCAGGTTATGATGTTATTTTTATTATTAATTAATGAAGACTTTATCATTTATATGATGAATAGAGATTTGGATTCCTAATGTTATTGCTAACTTATTATTAGACTGATGCCGTTAATAAGTGTGTCCACAGGTTCCTGTTTGACAGTGACAACTCCGATTTTAGGCTCTGCGCATCAGATAGGCTGGCCAGACGTCCCGGTTTTTTCAGCACAGTCCTCCGTTCATGCATCGCATTTAGTTTTATGCATTTTGTCTTGATATTGAACACAGTGTCCCGTTTTTAGACACCCGAAACACGACGACACACACACACACACACACACTATGATTTCACGTACATTTTCACAAGGCGCAGGATATGGGCAACTCGATTGGTCTTCAGTTGTATTTGCGTCAAGCACACTCGCTCGATTAAAGTGCCATGTTCCTTTTTTGGAACCACGAAAATCTGTTCGTTTAGGACTTTTAAAAACTGGACACTGTAGTCTTTATCCAAGGCAACTTGCCATTGTCTTAACCACAACACTACACTTCCTACCTTATTGCCTTATTATTAATTTAATGAAAGAAAGCCTGAAATAACGTAACCCGCCCAAATTCAGGGTGTTCATAAGAAACGTTGAGTTATTTCATGTGATAGACGTACATAATAAGCAAGAATAGTTGCGTGATATATTTGAAATATTAAATTGTGTGCCTCACTTTAAATGTTTAAAGGTATAAATATTCTCGATTGTAACACAAATTTGTCATTTTTCATGCGCAGATATAAGTCAATAAATCAAAAATAACATAATTTTCTTAATCACTGAGCTTGAAATAACCCAAAACGATATCCCACATGCTTATGGTTGACTGTTGTCTTTTAACCCTCTGGGAGTGGCTGTAAAAAATCAAATATCAAAGGTATGATCATATTCATGATCAGCGATCTTCTATTTTTTTTCTTCAAAGTTTTGTGTAAATGAATAAATTTGACCCCTCATAGTCCCATAGGGAGCAAATTCTTAGGGTCAGTTGATGTGGCTTGTACCATTTCAGGTCTTTCTGCTCATATTTGCTAAAAACACCTATTAGTTTAATCTTTGTCACAAGGTTGCAATTTCCTGCATAAAATCTGGGTCAAATAAAGCCTAACAATGAGGGATCTAGAGGGCCAAAAATATTAAGGAAACCGCATGAAGTCTTGCAAAGACCTAAAGACAAGTCAAATATGATATCAAGTGTGGGTGTTTTCTCTTACCAGTGAGCCATGAGGTGGCAGACAAAAATTGTTATTAACTCAATATCTGAATTAATAAATAGATCTACATAGTAACAGTGTGTTCTAAATTTGATATTCCATATGTTTGATTAATATGTGTGTACATGCTTTCTTTCAATTAAAGTAAGGTTTAGTTTATATTTTAGCTTAAATTTAGTATTGACAGTCATTTTAATCTTTACTTATAATTATGTTCAGCATTTGTCAAAATGAACCCTTTTAATGTTTCTTCTTTGCATTGTTTCACAGATCTGATTGCATTTGAATGTAAGAGGTTGCTTGAATCTTTTTTCAGTTTTGTGCCGTTCTGATAAGTTTATTTAGTTAACTGTTAGTAACTGTTTCTAGACAGACCTGACATCATTGAATAACTTTTTCCTCTTTTTTATTTAGACTTATATTTCTGATTTTCATCAGTGTTCAACAGTATGAACACAGCATGAAATTTAAAAAACACATCTTTCAAAAAAACCATTAATGGTAATCAGTAATGTATTAAATAATATCACCTTTCCCAATAGCAGAATTGTCCATGATGGTCTTAATGTGATCTTTTTTTATTGCACAGGGGTTCAGTTGTTTGTATTATTTTTTTTTGTGTGTTGGGATAAATAATGAATTTAGGAAAATAATAACAGCTCACAAAGTAGTTCAGAAAGAAAAAGAAAATACCTTTGAATTCGCCATTTTTACAATGAAAACTTTATTTTTACAGTCATTTTAGATATCATTTTATTCAGTTTGTGAATGCTTGAATTAAACAATAGTAGGCAAACAGAAGTTAGTTTTTAATTTAAAAACTTTCTTATTTGGAAAAAATACTGAAGGGTATTTGAATAAATGTTCTAGATTAGATAATGTCATAAACTGATTTTTCAGTAATTATAAAAAGGTGATATGTTTAATTAATGAAAAACTAATTAGAAGCTATAGTTTTAAGTAACAAGATGTGTGTGACAAGGCACAATCCATTAAAAGCTATTACTGCAGTTCTTTGGACTGCATGAGTTGGAAATTGACCTCCAATTCCTGGTTTCCATGTTACACTCAGTACGCTCAGTTTTTGTTCTACAGCAGTCCACTTTTTTCCCAGTGTTATCTTACAAAACCATTGCAGTATTTAAAAAAATGTATACTGAAACTTGAAATAAAAGTGCAGCTCTGTGTTTTGTTTGTTTATTTATTTTTAGCACATGGTTCATGAAAGATAGACTTTGTCTGTAAAAAGAATCAGAAAGAGTTATGGGGTTATCTATACGTTTATTTCAATTGCTATTTTCATCATACCAAAGATATGTATGTTAAATTAACTGGTAAATCTAAACTAACCTTGTACACTAAGGTGGATGTGTGTCATCTATAACTCTCATCATACTTTGCAGTCAGAACTGTTATGCTGTTTTGACTATAAGTGGCATAATTCGGGCTGAAATCCTCTTCTCTCTGTGCAGGCTGGGGACACCACTGCACTACTGTACGCAGAGGTCCAGAAAGTTATGTTTGCATGTGCCAGGAAAAGCATACTCTTAAAAGGTCTCCCAGTAACCTTATAATTAAGAAAGAGGGTTCAGAAACGTAAGAATTATGTGTTGATAAAGTTTAAACTGTGAGATGGTATTCAGCATGTGCCTGTTGAAATAGTTCAGTAGAAGTTTGTTATGAAGCCAAAACCAAGACTGTATTTCAGCTTAAAAAAAGCATTTGTGCATTTTGTTTCCTGGAGCTGGATTGTTTGTTTTACGTCTGGCACATAAGAATCTTGTTCACCGTTTTTTGTTAGATATTCTGTTATAGGTCTGTCCTTATAAAGGCATCGTTACATTTTATTTACATTTTATTATTAAATTATTTACTAATTTATTAAGGATGGCTTAGTGGTAGGGCTGCTGCCCTGCAGCAAGGAGACCAGGGTTTGTGTCCTGGATTCTCACTGTATGGAATTTGCCTGTTTTCCCATGTCAGTGTTTCCTCCAGGTTCTTCAGTCTCCTCCCACAGGGTAATGACCTACAGGTTAGGTACATTGGCAATGCTAAATTGGGCCTAGTGTGTATGCATGTGTTCAACCCTGCGATGGACTGGTACACTGTCCTGGAATTGTTCCTACCTTGTGCCATAGGCTTGCTGGGATAAGCTCCATCCACTTGCGATCCTGCTAGGGTTAAGCAGATTTATAAAATTGTATGGTGCATTTATTTAAATGAAAAGGGTCAAATGCAAATTTTATTGTAAATAATAATAATGCATCAAACTGATAAAAAGTATTAATACACATTTAAACTTTTCTCAATTAGCAAACCGGTCCACTGTCACAAAAAGCTGCCTTCATCACAGTTTCTTTGTTGATGAAATTTTTTCACAAGAATAAAATCAACACAGTGTGGTTTTCAAAACAAGAAAAAAACTTCTGTTATTGAGGTTTTATGGATTTTATGAAGACATTAAACCTATGAATTAATGAAAAACTATTAATGTTGTACATTTAAGATATTTATTGATATGTATTCAATTTATTTGGCAATAATATTTTTCCTTTATTTCTAGGCAGATGGTGATGACTTGGGGCCTCATATATAAACAGTGTGTACGCACAGAAATGTTGCGTAAGAACGTTTCCACGTTTAAATCGCAATGTATAAAACCTAAACTTGGCGTAAAGCCACGCACATTTCCACGGTACCTCATACCCTGTCATACGCAAGTTCTCCGCTTCATTTTGCAGACTGGCCGCAACCAGCGTCAAAGCAGTGCTACTGTTCCTGTGTGGTTATCCTTTCTTTTCCTGACGCAGCTTTATAAATACACTGAAATTAACCACATATTGTTTATTAGTTTAATGCAGCTGATTGTAATTAACCAGTAACAATATAATGGTCCACGGAATGGTCAAACTATTCTAAATGCCATAGCTGCTTTAGCATTGTTACTCTCGCTGCACCTTCTTCTTCTTTTTCAGCTTCTCCCGTTAGGGGTTGCCACAGCGGATCATCTTTTTCCATATTACTCTCACTGCACCACTCGGAGCAGCTGTTCGGAAAGAGAATTATCGATATACAGCATCAAGCACACGCTGCCTCAGCCATGCTTCCTATTTGATCTGTTTCTCACATGGCAAACGCTTCTAACCTTTCCTGTATGGACCTCGCGGTTCAGAAAGAGTTTCATCTGAAGAGCTCTAAACGCACTCAATCAAGTGCTCCTTGTAGAACTGTTTGTACTTTAAGCACAATCGCCTCACGGTAAACTTGCACAACAGTTATAATATTACACAACCTGTTCCACTTTATAAAGACGGTATTTACATATGATGACAATATCATTTTTAAGATGAAATGCAGCAAAATATGTTTATTATATTATACAGATAAAACTTTAACTTCATTTAAATAATCTATATTGTTAATAATTAAAGGACGCGGTGTCGCTACGCTAGCAAAGATCTGGCGCTGTGCTCACGGATTGTTCATGCGATAATCGTGCCTCGCACTTTATGCTTCACTGGGACTGGCGTGAAGGATAGAATAATTAAGCATGTACTACAAAGATATTTCAATGTTCCTTAAAAATTGTGAAGAATCGGCATTTTAAGCTTACAGATGACCTATTACAGAGTTGATTGTGTGGAGATCAGTTAATTGGAGAAAGAAAAGGAAGGACAGGAATTGGAGATTAATACATTTGAAAGAGACAGTACTGCAGGGGCGGCCTTAGGCATGTGCAAACTGTGCACCTGCACACGGCCGCCAAATCCCAGGGGCCGCCACGCAAATATATATCTATACTAATAAAAGGCAAAGCCCTCACTGACTCACTCACTCACTAACTCACTCATCACTAATTCTCCAACTTCCCGTGTAGGTAGAAGGCTGAAATTTGGCAGGCTCATTCCTTACAGCTTACTTACAAAAGTTGGGTAGGTTTCATTTTGAAATTCTACATGTAATGGTCATTACTGGAACGTATTTTCGTCCATATACTGTAATAGAATGCAGTTCGATAGCCGTGGGAGGTGGAGTTTCGTATTAAAATATTTAACCAATCACATTTCAGCCGTCATTTGTTTCCAGGCAGAGAGAATAGACTGCAGCTCGATAGCCGTGGGAGGCAGAGTTTCGTATTAAAGCATTTAACCAATCACATTTCTGCCATGTTGCCTGGCAGAGAGGCTTTCACAATCTGTTGTGGAGGCACTCTAACACAGAATAAATGTCGATTAACCTGTTGCTTCAACCAATCAGATTTTGAGTTGATGTCAGTAGGGCTCTCTAGCCGACGTACGGCAACATCACCGTATTCATACCCATTGATTGGATAGAAGCCGATACGAGGAACTCTACGAAAGATCGTCGCGTGCACTATGGCCAACTCCATGGCAGGATTCTGGACAATATTATTTGCCAGACACAGACCAGATTTCAAGACCATGAAAACCTGATGTTTGTCACGCTCCTCAAGTCCCAGAAGTTTCAGGAATACAAGAAAAATTTCACGCATGCAGCCTTCTCCAGTTTAACACAAGAGCCACGGAGCACTTTTTGATCTGTCTCGGCTAAAAACAGAACTGATTGTAATGTATGCCATGGATGATTTTGCAGGAGAATCTCCCAATCTCCTTGACTTCCTTCATCAGAAAAATCTGAATGAGAGCATGGGGCAGCTGTTCACATTGGTATATTTGGAGGTGAGCATTCCTGTGTACACTGCTTCTGTCGAGCAGACAATTTTAGCCCTAAAGCGAAATCAAACTTATGGCAGAAATACCATAGTGCGGGTTCACCTTTCAGCATTAGCTTTGATGGCGATAGAAAGTGAGGTTTTGATGGAACTCAAGCGCACAGATAATCCGTGCGACAGAGTAATTGAACTGTTTTGAGGAAAGAGAGAACGATGGATTTTGTTTACAAATAATCCAAATTTTTGGTGAGTAAAATGTTGCGATTTTCCTAAATAATATTGCAAGTTTATGAGTTATTATTGATGTTTTTTATGTGTGTCGCGGCTGTTGCTGCAGTAGAAAGGAACTTGTTCGTCCCTGGTTTGTCTATAAAATAAAAGCATTTATTGTGGCTACAGGAGTATATATATATACAGTAATCCCTCCTCGATCGCGGGGGTTGCGTTCCAGACCCCCCCGCGATAGGTGAAAATCCGCGAAGTAGAAACCATATGTTTGTATGGTTATTTTTATATATATTTAAGCCCTTATAAACTCTCCCACCCTGTTAACATTATTAGAGCCCTCTAGACATGAAATAACACCCTTTACCCAAACGTTTAAACTGTGCTCCATGACAAGACAGAGATGACAGTTCTTTCTCACAATTAAAAGAATGCAAACATATCTTATCTTCAAAAGAGCGCCTTCAGGAGCAGAGAATGTCAGAGAGAGCGCTCGCTAAGAAAAGCAAACAATCAAAAAATCAATACGTGCTTTTAAGTATACCGAAGCACCGCGATAAAGCGGCATTTTGTAGAGGAGCCTCCGTGTCCTCTGTGCAAACAGCCCTCTGCTCACACCCCCTCCGTCAGGCAGAGAGAGTGAGAAAGATAGAGAGAAGCAAACAAGCACCGCGCGGGAAGCATATCTTATATCATTGAGGAGTTTTAGTTAATATGTAATACATGCTCTGATTGGGTAGCTTCTAAGCCATCCGCCAATAGCGTCCCTTGTATGAAATCAACTGGGCAAACAAACTGAGGAAGCAAGTACCATAAATTAAAAGATCCATTGTCCGCAGAAATCCGCGAACCAGGTGAAAAATCCGTGATATATATTTAGATATGCTTACATTTAAAATCCGTGATAGAGTGAAGCCGAAAGTCGAAGCGCGATATAGCGAGGGATTACTGTGTATATATATATATATATATATATATATATATATATATATATACATCCTGATCTGCATACTGTCAAATAACCGCACGCTGTGCCGCAACACAAGAGGCTTTGCCTCTAGCACTGACATCCGAGGTTCGATTCCTGAGAGTGTGTACACCTAATGAGCCCAGAATAAGGAGGAAACACGTGCCGCGTACTGTTTGCAATATTTGACAATAAAACTATTTCAATATATATATATCAGCGCTTCCCGATTCATTTTACCCTCGCACCCCCTTGGTTTGAGAACTATGAAAAAATATGAGGTTAACGCAAAAAAACAGATCACCAATTGAAGCTTTATGAATAATGGATACTTTATTCGCCATCAATAATTGTTTTGGTAAAGCCATACTCGGTGTAATCCTCCTTTCATGTTCTAATTTTTTCGTGACTAGCCATGATTAAATGAACAGTAAAAAAGTAAGAGTGAGGCGAGGGTGACTTATCCAGGCAGGCAGGCGACCGCTCAATAGCTCGAATTTGGATACATGTAGGTTCTATTTAGTTGACAGAAATATCTTTGGTAGAAATGTAAGTTGAATTTGGTCTTTAAATTTCTATGGTGAAGAAAAAGTTATGCAATGATGACTAAATTTAACTTACATTCCTACCAAACATATTTCTGTCGACTAAATAAAAATTACTTATATTTAAAATTTAATTAGAACTTGAACAGATATGATAGTTCATAATACCCACGCAGCACTACAGTAAGTGAACGTAAGAGCAGGAGTCATCCAATTTAACAAGCAGCATATTGCACTGATACGAAATAGCCTGCCCATTTAATTATTTAGGAATGGATAGATAAATTAAGATTTTGTACAAATAATGTTTTTCATTTTTCTTCCTCGATGGATTCTGGCACCACCAGCAACAGCTGCTCGCACCCCAAAGGAGATATAGATATAGATAACAGTGACAAAACAATTACATTGATTACATTGACAATCATGTTACGTTATTCTCAAAATGCTTCCTTTTCTTTTTCATTACTTCTTTAACTCACTACTTCTCCGCTGCAAAGCGCGGGTATTTTGCTATATGTATATATATGTGGATGTATATGTGTGTATATGTATATGTGTGTATATATATATATATATATAAATATATATATATATAAATAAAATGTGTGTGTATGTATATACAGTAATCCCTCCTCGATCGCGGGGGTTGCGTTCCAGAACCCCCCGCAATAGATGAAAATCCGCGAATTAGAAACAATATGTTTGTATGGTTATTTTTATATATTTTAAGCCCTTATAAACTCTCCCACACGGTTAACGTTATTAGAGCCCTCTAGACATGAAATAACACCCTTTAGTCAAAAGTTTAAACTGTGCTCCATGACAAGACAGAGATGACAGTTCTTTCTCACAATTAAAAGAATGCAAACATATCTTCTCTTCAAAAGAGCGCCGTCAGGAGCAGAGAATGTCAGAGAGAGAGAGCGAGATAAAAGCAAATCGATACATGCTTTTAAGTATGCCGAAGCACCGTGATAAAGCGGCATTTTGTAGCGGAGCGTCTGTATCCTCTAGGGAAACAGCCCCTCTGCTCACACCCCCTCGGTCAGGCGCAGAGAATGTCAGAGAGGGTGAGAGAGAGAGAAAAGCAAACAATCAAGCACCGCGCAAGAAGCATATCTTATATCATCGAGGAGTTTTAGTTAATATGTAATACATGCTCTGATTGGGAAGCTTCTAAGCCATCTGCCAATAGTGTCTCTTGTATGAAATCAACTGGGCAAACAAACTGAGGAAGCATGTACCATAAATTAAAAGACCCATTGTTCGCAGAAATCCGCGAACCAGCGAAAAATCTGTGATATATATTTAGATATGCTTACATTTAAAATCCGCGATAGAGTGAAATCGCGAAGGTCGAAGCGCGATATAGCGAGGGATTACTGTATATGTTTGTGTGTGTGTGTGTATATCTATGTATGCCAGCAACACTCATGACAATGACAAAACAATTACGTTGTCAATCATGTTACGTTATTATTAAAATGTTTCCTTTTCTTTTTCATTACTTCTTTAACACACCACTTCTCCTCTGCGAAGCGCGGGTATTTTGCTAGTTGAATATAAAACAGAAAGAGAAAATAACGACACAGCTAAAAACGCAGTGGCAAATTTCGGCAAAAGTTAAACACTTGTGTCATGATCACGAAGCGGCTATGCAGTGTCCGCAACGGACGTGACCATCCACCGTGCATAAGATACCATATTGACATTGGTGGACAAAGGGGCCACCGATTCTTTCTCTGTCCAGGGCCGCCACGAGCCTAGAGCCGTCCCTGAGTACTGCTGCAATAAATTATTTCATCGAAGGTCACGCACAATCACTGCGGTACCGTGTTCCCATGTTTAATAACGTGCTTTAACTCCTATCATCATGAAAATGATATCTCGTATACATCTCAGTTTTTTAGTTATTCAGAGAGCTGTAATATTACGAATGTAATAGATTCTGTGTCCTGTCGGAGGAAGAGAAAGCCTGGAAGCACGTAGTGATTCACACAAATAGAGCACATAGAAGATCAAATACAAAACAAAGCATTTAACATGCTACTTTAATTACGATGTGATTTGAGAAACTAGTTAAACGATTTTAAGATGAAGTTTATGATCTACTTTAATGACAAAATAAACTATGTGATTAAAGTGGAAATTTTGAGATTAAATTTGACATTTCGTGCTTTTTCCCCACTGTGTGCCTTTTTTGTTCTCTGTACCCTAATAAGCTTTCATATGACACTCAGACGGTGGGCTACGACTCGCCTTTTCACGGCGACTTTGATATGTGACAACTTCTTTTTTATTTTGGGCACTGCGTGACTGTCAGGTGATCAGCTTCCTTTTGTTGATTATACCACTGTTTAAACCAACAAATAGTACATTTTTCCTTCCATCCACTTGGTATTCACTGGAATTCTTCCATTTTCCCTCTTGCTTTTTCCATTGTCTTTTCACAGAAGGCTGAGCTTAAGGGCTATTTATATGATTTGCATATTCAAAGAGGTGTAATTCTGGGAGGAGTTGGGGCGGGACAGCAGGCACGTGCACAAGCGTTACTTTTCACGCTGACCGGGATTTATGTAGCGGAAGAACATGGACGTTGGCGAACTCACAGATTCCTGCATCTGGATTTTTCTGTCCGTAAGCACATTTTGGCTTTTGTGCTTACATCATGTTATAGTGCTAATTCTACGCACAGCGTTATGCATGAGGCCCCTGGATCACTGACCTCAGATGATTTAGGAGCTTATCTGAGCAACTATAAAATACAATTAAACATATATTGGTATATTGATTCTGAGTACATTACCTGCTGCAATGTGTGCATTTATATATTTTAAGTGTTAATACATACAAGCAAAAGTTATCCATCCCATCGATTTTCCAAATCTAATTTATCAAGAGTAGATTCATGAGGAGGCTGGAGCCTATTCCAGCAATCAGGAACAATTCCTTGGCAGGGTGCTAGTCCATCGCAGTGTTAACACACACACACACACACACACACACACAAAAGGGCCAATCCACCTAACCTGCACATCTTTAGACTGTTGGAGAGAACCGGAGTGCCCGGAAACCCATGCACACCCAGGAACACTCGATACAGAAGGGACAAGGCAGCAGTACTACCGCTGCACCACTGTGCCATTCCTACAGATGAAAACTATGTTTTAGATGTCACATTTTAAATAAATTATCAAATTTTGACAAGGGTGTATCATTTTACATTTGAAAAGCAAAAGCTTCTTTGTAAAGGAGAAGCATTTATTTAAAAAGATGGCAATACAGTAATTAAATAACTGAAAGAGGAGAGTGCTAATCTTCCCCCTAAAGTGAGAGAATCAGTCATGGCAATTCAATAAAGAGTTAATTTTGGTATCTGGTTAATTGTGTCCAACAAGGAGGTAGTGGGATATAGTGCAGTGGGATTTCTGCAGATCCATCACATCTTTATCACCTCTAAATGTGTTGCCAGTCCTTCACATGGCTCTGTCATGTGCATGCCACCAATTTAGAATGAGTTTGTAACTTAGTACATATGTGTTTTGAATCTGGGAGATAAACCTAGTACCCCAAATATTTCTAGAAAGAGGTGCAGGCAAAGATAGGAAGAATGTGCCATCTCCACACAGGGACCAATTAGCTACTAGACCGATTAAACAGTAGTGCTAATTAGTGTGCTACTGTGCCATCCACTGTAATGATCATATACAGGTATTTATATATTATTACTTATTGTAATAAACTTTGTCATTTATTTTGCTTTAATTTTAGGTCCAAACAAGGATAATATCAGAGCTGGATGCAAGAAATGTGGATATCGTAAGCATATAGTAATTTTTCATCTATTCTGATAATTCTACCATCTCCATTGTGTTCAGAGTGTTTGTGCATTGCATCACTTAAATTAATTCTGGTTTCTTTTGTATAGTTGTATGCATAACCTTGAAACCTAGCAGTTAGGCTGTATTAGCCGGACTTAGAAATATAACAAATTGGTTGTATAGATTAGGAGAGACAGTCTATATCTTTAAAGAGCAGTTAGTCATAAGACCAGTTCTGCTCTAAATAACTGCTGTAGTTTGACATTGCAATGAAGTTTATTATGTGTGTGGTAATAATAAACATAACATTTTAATTAGAAATGTTTGAAAGTTTTCTAACATTTTATCGAGTAAAAAGGATACATTGGCTTTTAAAGTTGTTTCTGTAGGTTGTATTGGCATGCTTTTAATATTGTTTTTCTAAATGCTAAATTATTTATCATTTAGAAACTTATTAGCAATGCACATAGAACGGGGTACACTTGTAGTGAGCTTCCTAAGCAGTTCAATATGAAAAAGGCAGAACTATGCCAAAAAAAAGAAAAGGCTAAGAAAGAAATAAGGCCAAGGAATGAATAAAGTGCAAAATAAAGAGACAAGATAAGAAACCTGCTGCCACTCTTAAGTCTTTATTCTGGGCACTTTGGCTGATGGCTTATCCTACTCTTCCAATGCCAAAAAGTGTTCCCTTAAGATCTTTTCCATCTCTCCAGACTATGGAATCTTCTATTAGCACAAGTATTGTTTTTCTGCCGACTCATCTCCCCACTATTTACTCACTGTGCACTTGGTATTGAAGTAGCTTTAAATCCTTTGCAATGGTCACTTCCAACCAAGCCAAGAGTCGCTTAGTCAGGATGGCCCTCTTTCTGCACCAGGGACACTAAAATAGAGTTCCCTGTAGCATCTTCTGGTATTACAGCACCTCTTCACAAGAAAAGAACATGTCTAACTAGATAAGTTCATGTTTTAGAAACACTTTGTTGTTTTAATATTTTCCATAAATTATTTTGACTTTTCAGTTTTACTGATTTTTTAAATTCTTTAATTCTTTGTCACTTGTACTTTTTGTGTAAAACATTTGATCCCTAGAATCAGCTCTAATTAACCTGAATTTAAAAAAATGCATCTAAAAATTTAAACTTTGCCATTTGAAAATAAATGTTTGTAAAAGTAAATTGGGGTGTCAAACCCTGTATTAGTTTAAGAATTACTTTTGTTCAAAATGTTACTTTTAATTTTGTTCAAAAATTCATCTAAAGTAAAAACAAATAGGAATATCCCTGAAATGATTTTTGTTGTTAATTTCAGCGGGTCACTTGACATTTGAATGCAGAAATTTTGTAAGGGTGGATCCAAAAAAGGATATTGTTCTGGATGTCAGCAGTACAAGCAGTGAAGACAGTGATGATGATGAAGAAGTCATAGAAATGGAGAAAAAGGTAGCACCAACAAGTAGCAGAAGTAGGTGTTCATCTAATGTGTGATATACTATAAGTGTAAAAAAAATTAGCTTTACTAAATACAGTAAAACCTAATGTATCCGGTAGTCATCCATGCCACTTGAACTCCTAAAGTATTGTGCCATCCTGATAAACTGTTGCACTTTTTAAAGAGTGCTGCCTTTGCATTTGCCACCTGTCTATGAGTGTTTTTTCAAACAATCTTTATTTCAGATTTCTCCTTTAGAATTTGGCTATTGATATTAAAAGATAGGATATTACTTCAATAGATCTTAATTTCCCACTAAATGTAGGCTAAAATCTAATCTGATCTAAAACATATCAGCGTGAGTATAAATTACCTGCTTAATTTAAGTGCTTCCATACAGTATGTTTTGTATGATCACCAAATAGTTTCAGTATGAGATTAACCCTGAAGCAATGTAAATGTTCTGAAAAAGAAGTTTACATAAAAATTTGCATTGTTGTAAAATTCTGAGTGCAGTGTGCATGCTATTTAATCCATGTCTATGCCTTTTTCCATTTTCTTAAAAAGGGCATTGTGTGTGACAGATAACTGGTGTTTCTTAAATAAGTGTACATGTGCTTAAAGCTTTCCTTTAACAAAGCAGGCATTTTTTTGGACTTGCATTGCCTTTATGATTGACCTATTTACAGAATATATCTAATTTAAAGGTAAACAGCTTAAACACAAAGGAAACACTTTATATCCAGGAAAATATACTTAGTTCTTTATAGTTAGATGTCTGCATTACCAAAGAAATCCCATGGGACCTAACTCAGTTTTTTGCAGAAGGGAATTAGAATTTGAGTACTGAGCAGATTCAGGTGATTAGACTTTTCATATGGTAGGGAGTGGGCTCACAGAGCACAGATAAAAATATTCATGTATATTGTGTATAATTTTCAAAAAAGCTTCAGAGAAGTTTCAGGTGATTAGATTTTTCATATGGTAGGGAGTGGGCTCACAGAGTGCAGATGAAAATATTCATGTGTATTGTATTAATTTTCACAAAAGCTGCTCATATTCAACACTTTGTAGGTAAACAAAATCTTACACTTTCCAATATGCTACTTTTTATAAGCTTTTTTGAGTGAAGGATGTATAGCATCTTCTAGTTTACTCTTTTTAGATTTGATTATTGGGTGCAGAGTAGACTTCAGGGTAATATGTCTATCGTACTTGCGTGCAGCTTTCAGATGTTCCCTGTTTACAACAGTAATCATAGGCTGAAAATAAAAAAACTCTAAACAGCAGATGTTCCTCTATATGCCATGTTAATTTCAGATTGAACACTTAAGCATAAATACCAACTGTCCTAATTATCGTTTTTTAAAAATAAATGTCTGCGCTATTAGTCACTCCCATGTTTTCCATCAACTAATATAACTATTTCACTTTTACATACCAAAAATACACTGCACCATTTATGTATTTATTCTACTTGTGAATTAATTTGAAGTGCAGTGTTTTATTTATCGTGTTTTCCCACAGTAAACACTTTTATAGCTTTCGACAAATGTACTTTAGGCAAAAACTACATTAAATGACAAAACAGGATTCATGTGATTGTGTGCAAACCAGGAGAGTCATGATGTTTCATATGGTTAGAATACAATCCTGGAATATCCTTGAAAATGTAAGTTTCTACATGTTGATTAACTTAAGATTTGCTTCATGACCTCTTTTGGATTAATAAAGTATCTATCTATCTATCTATCTATCTATCTATCTATCTATCTATCTATCTATCTATCTATCTGTCTATCTGTCTGTCTGTCTGTCTGTCTGTCTGTCTGTCTGTCTGTCTGTCTGTCTGTCTGTCTGTCTGTCTGTCTGTCTGTCTGTCTGTCTGTCTGACAAAGAGTGCATACCCAATATTGTTGTGATTCCTGCCTTAGCAAAGCTGAAAAAATGAGAGCAGTCTTCAAAGAAGACCTCAAAATCCAGTCCTGCCCTTTATACAGGTTTGGGTCCACTTATTAGACCTCATATTAGGTAGCCTTGCCTCTAACTCAGATATCAGGTTCCCAGCATCCACTGAGCTAAAAATGGGTCAAAAGAGGTTAAATATTAAAAGCTTACAAAATTTCCAAATGAAATAGAGTGAAACTAAAAACATGTGGTCCAAATTCCAAAAAGAGCAGCAAAAGGCAAGACAGGAAAACTGAGAAAAAAATACGTTTTGCCTTAATGGCAAAACTGAAACCAAACACATCCAGTAATCGCAAGACTAAAAAAAAATGTACATTAGATGCAGGTGTCAAAAAACATGAAATGCAGTAATCAAAATGGGAAAACAGGAATCAAGGACTTCAAAATGCAATGCCAATGCAGCAGAGTCAACTACCACTTCTCCTTTTACACTGCTGAGGCAAACCTCCAGCTGTATTATCACATAGTCCCACCTATTTAAGCTGTATATAGAGTACAGGAAGCAGAAGAACATAAACACATATATTCTTAATATAATGCATAATTGAAAAATAAGTAGCAAACAGCATTAGGACTACCACTGACAATTATTTTTTAAACAATTGCTCTATCATCTGATTTACTGATTAATCTTACAACTAAGGTGGGATATGATAATTTGCTGCATTGGAAATTCTTTTGTGGTACAATAAACACAATACATTGTCTGACGAGACACTTTTGTGTTTGCACTGTCCAAAAGACTTCCTTTTATCCTTGTGTCAGTATTGTATGCATTGAATTTCCAGGTGAGTTAACATTGATTCTCAACTCTCGTACACACAGGAGATCACCATACAACTTAAGATAAAATCATGTTTGTTATGGTGAGTTAAAGGGAACTATGACTGAATCATTGGGGATGTTACAGTTTATAACTGATGGTCACAGACATGTCACAGCTCTTTAATATTATGTAAATAAAGGATAAAGCTGAAAAATCTATGCTGTACAATGCCAGCTTTAGCTATTTCAGGATATCTATTTAATCAGTAATTAACACAGAGCATGACACAGGCTCACGTACAAGAAAAGTTTAACACTAGAATACCTGAAGCCTACAAAAAAACTTATAATCCCAGCTGCTTGCTGCTTGTGCTGATTGATAAATATACAAAACAAAAGACACTAATGGAGCCTGCTGTCCCATCCCCCACCTTAAAGGAGCTTAGCTGGGGCTAAAGGTCCTCCTAGCTCAAGCCAGGGCTCCTTATCTGCGTGTGAGGTGCCTGGAGTTATATAGGGCAAATAATACAGTATATTGTTATTTGGAATACATGCATTTGATGTGTGTTCCATGTCTACAAAGATCTGGTTAAGTGTAGGATGAAAGGAAATGTGGGAAATGCAAGAAATGCTGAACACATACTTAAAGCAGATACTTTTTCCATGTCATACTAATAATGACATGAAGTGTATATTGTGTGAAGACTTTATTCCAAATATCAAATAAACACATGCACTTTTATTCAAGATTATAACCAAGGGAAAAAAAAAAAGCATTCGATTTACATGTGGCTGTCAATGAGTTAAAAACTGAAGCTCAACTGTCAATCGACAGGGCATTTACATGTATTCTTGAATGGTGCAGAGGTAAGAACTGCTGCCTTATAGCCCGAAGGTCCCAGTTTCGAAACTGGGTACTCCACAATTTGAGTAGTGAGTTGCTAATATAATTATTATTTCTACAATATAATAAAAACATGCATTTGATTTGAGTCTGTTAACACCCAGTGTAAATTTTGGCTACTTGAAAAAGATAGTGCATGTTTTTTTTTATTATTCAGTTTTATTCTCTCAGTGACTTTCAAATGGTACAACGAACTTGCCTCTCTCTGAGTTGATGGCATTTATCTCCATTCTTTTCATAAGAGCAATGCTGTGGCTGATGCCTGCTCGAACTATTTGTTGTACCGGCAATCAAAAATACGATGTCCCATGACCATTATCAGACTGGACAAAGGCAGGATCGTAGCAACAGACAGCTTCTTCACAGCGCTTTCGCCGGTTAAAACACTACTGCACCACAACACAACTCTGCTAGGCAACATAAGTAAAATGGGACTTCCACCTTATGGTGCCAGGAGCCTTGGCTTGTGCTGGGAGAATGTTTTGCCCAAGCTGAGCTCCATCAAAGCGGAGAATGGGACACCTTGCTGCTTGTGCTGATCTACGCATTTACAAAACAAAAGACGCTGATGGAGAAGTGTGAAGGGATTTAAGGTGAGCTGGGATTACAAGTTTTTTTGTAGGCTTCAGGAATTCTACTGTTAAAGGTATGTTGCTAATTAGCATGCCAGTATTTTAAGCCATTATACATTATTTTCAAGATTTAAAGCCATAAAAATACATACAAATGCAATTGTGTTATTGACCATGTCCCAATTGCTTTTATATAGTATACTAGCCAACCCGCGGCTTACCATACGCCGCATAATCAGGCCGGTTTTTTAATAATTTTTAAGCTCGGGGAGAAAATTTAACATTTGCAAAATCGGTAATGTAATAAATCAGCAAGAAAAGCAACACTGTAACAATGCGGAACGAACCAACACACAATCGTCCGTGCGGCGTAGCAAGGTGGGAGGGTGTGTACAAAGTGCAGGAGCATCTAAGAAGACGCATGTTTGTCGCGGATGCGAATTGCTGTATGTAGCGTGTACAACACTTTGCTATGCTGCACGCGGTCGTGCGTCGTAACCGAAAACTCGTTTTTTAAAGACGGCTCACTTCATTGTGTTTTAACTTCAATTGTAAAGGAATGTTTTAATGATCCCATGGGATACCCCTCGCAAATCGTTTTACACGCTGCATATGGCGATTCACCTCCGCGAGAAACATGCCTCTATTAACAGTCAACGTGTGGGAGGGGGGTGTGTACAAAGGGTAGGGACGAAAACAGTGGGAGCATATGAGTCGCACTTAGTGGCAATTCCACGGTTTGCAGTCCGAATGGGGTTCAACGACTTACCCACGCCTAGACACACGCTCAATCTCATGCATAATTATTTATTGAATGGTAAACACTTCTGGAAAGACATGGTTGTCTAAAACAGGTTAGTGTGAGAATACAACAGTAAGTGAATGAAAAGATGGAACTCTGGAGAGAGCAAAATACAACACAATAGTGAACCTGCGGCATAACAAACGCCGCATAATTATTTATTGATGGTTGAACACTTCTGGAAAGACACAGGGACACCCCTCGCAAACTGTTCTACACGCCGCATACAGCAATTCACATCTGCGACAAACAAACTGTTTTACACACGGCATACAGCGAATCACATCCGCGACATGATTTTTCCTAGATGGTCCTGTCGCGTCCACCCTCGCACTCGAAGCATACACACTGCCTGCTCGTGTGCCCGCTCGCAAACCGCGTCCAGCCTCTTTCTTGAAGCATACACACTGCCAGGTAGGGTTGCCACCCGTCCTTTAAAATACGGGATCGTCCCGTATTTGAGAATGAAATTGCACGTCCCGTTTTGAATCAATACGGGACGGGTTTTGTCCCATATTTTTTTTATCATTTTTTTTTAGTGCCGTCTCATGCAAATCATCCCACACGCATTTTATGAAGATGCCTCCTTTCCTACTTTTGATTGGGTAATACTTGATGTCATCATTAGTTTGATTGGTCTTTTTAACTGTCCAGTGAGGAGGGCGGGTCTTTTAAGTAGAGTCTGCAAAGTGTTGGCAGAGAGTAATATTAAAAAAATGGCAGATGCTTCTCCAGGTAACCCCCCGCGTCTTAAAGTTTCAGAGCTTAAGCATAGCGGCTGCAAAAATACCGCAGAGAGTGGGAGGAAACAAATACTTGGCTGCAGAGTGTTAGCGGAAATTGTTATCAAGCCAACTGCACAATTTGTCGGAGAGTGTTCTGTAGGTTTGCCACCCGTCCTTTAAAATACGGAATCGTCCCGTATTTGAGAATGAAATTGCACGTCCCTTATTTTTTTGTATTAAAAGTGGTAACCCTACCGTCTGGTCATGTGTCCGCTCACAAGAGTAACTCACGGAGAGCCGCCCACCAGCTGCCTGTGTGCGTGCCTCTGTCTGTCTCTGGCACAGCTTTCTCTTGCGCTGCCTCTGTGTGAACTGGTCAGGCGCACAGAAGGTCAGCTGCTGACAGAGCGTCTCGACTGTTGCAGGGCCTGCATTGGTGAAGCAGGTGAGACGGTAATGAAACAGAGGCACAGGGCTTATTGTTTTTTAAAGACTGATTCCTTCATTGTGCTTTAACCTCAGTTTTAAAGGATTGTTTTAAGGATCCCATGGGATACCCCTCGCAAACCATTTCACATGCTGCATGTGGCAATTCACCTCTGCGAGAAACATGCCTCTATGAACAGTCAACGTAGCTCGGAGGTACATTAACCTGACCTGCACTGCATGTGTCCTCTACGACAGATGAACATAAATGACACCATTTTTTCTGTGTCGTCGCGTCCGAGTTGGTGGGCGTGGCCCTGCGAGTTGTCGTCGTATCCAATGGTCTTGGAGTTGGTGGGCGTTGCTCCTTCCTGTGTGCGCCATAGGTGTCTCACTTGTCGGCGGCTTAGTGAATTCACGCCCCTTCTGGTGTGCATTTCATGGTTGTCTTGCCTTAGTAAATTATATATACAGTAATCCCTCCTCGATCGCGGGGGTTGCGTTCCAGACCCCCCATCCGCGATAGGTGAAAATCCGCAAAATAGAAACCATATGTTTGTATGGTTATTTTTATATATTTTAAGCCCTTATAAACTCTCCCACACTGTTTATAAATATTGCCCGCAGAGTTATACAGCATAATCCCTTTGTATTCTCTTAGATATTAGGTAAGATTCATTGAAATCATGTATATAAACACACTGTTTATATACAGTAAAACCTAAATATTATTTTAAAGATATTGAGTGTCTCCGATATCACATGTTACAGCCATTACGATAGACATGCCACCAGCAATAAATACGTACAATGCAACAAAAATAGTATACAGTAAATGTGTGTGTACAGTGACACTAAACGTACGTACATGTACTAAGTACTGTAAGTAGAAAATTAATTATGGTTACTCACCAACAATGACACGATGACTTGTCCGATAACAATGAGTTTTACTGCACAACAAAGGAGAGCGTTACAGCCCTTAAAGGAGCCACTTCAGGTGATTGTGAAGCACTGCCGTTGTTCTTCTTCTGGCAGTCTTCAATCCAAACCCCTAAAGCAGATTCCATCCAGACTACTGCCTTATTACATCCACTTACAACTTGTTTTGCACCCTGGTTAAAAGGACACTGCGGCCGTAGATCTTATATTCCTTTCCTACTTTTTAAATAAAAAGAATCGTAGCCTTCAACAAATCCAAAGCGTTTACCTTTTCGGCAATCGTTAACATCTTCCGTTTGCGCTTGGGCACAGCCCCTGAAGCAGTAGCAGATCGTTTTGGAGCCATAATGAAGGGCTTGACTATGCACAAAGATAAACACAGAAGAGCACAACTCTTTACACAGCGAAACACGTTGATGCTGAATGAGCGAGACGAGACTTCCTGGTTAACACTGCATTCAGCAAGCAGGAACTTAACTGCGTGCTCTGATTGGTTAGTTTCTCAGTCAGGAGGACTTAACTGCGTGCTCTGATTGGTTAGCTTCTCAGTCATCCGCCAATAGCATCCCTTGTATGAAATCAACTGGGCAAACCAACTGAGGAAGCATGTACATTATGTAAAAAGACACATTGTCCGCAGAACCCGCGAAGCAGCGAAAAATCCGCGTTATATATTTAGTTATGCTTCCATATAAAATCCGCGATAGAGCGAAACCGCGAAAGTTAAAGCGCGATATAGCGAGGGATTACTGTATAGATGTATCTTTTTAGGGTGGATGGACAGTACTGCAGTAATTAGTGTTTGTCTTGGAAAATATCATTTTGAGTGCTTGAAAAGTACAACAATGACCTTGAATATGAAACTTGCTATAATGTACCAACCCTGTAAATACAAAGAAAAATAATAATAAATCAGATAATTTCTCTGTTTTTTCATTTATTAATGTGAACTGTTTTATCCTTCTTCCCTCTTTATTATTGGCTACTGTATAAGCTCTAAATGTAAATTCTGTGATTTAATAACACACTGTACAGGTACTGGGTACTTCTAAGTTATTTTTCAAATTCAGTTGTGCAGTATTTTTTCAATAATTATTTAATTTGAAACAGTTGAAATCTTGAAAGCATTCTTGAAGGTACTTAACCTTTTTTGATTCAGTTCTGTGCTTTGTGTACATAGGTGTGTGTGTGTGTTTAACAAATAGTAATATCCGTTTGAGCAGAGTTAGTTTTTCTTAAACCATTTAAGTAATTATATAAGGAATTACTTACAATATATTAATTGAAGAAAATTATATTTTTGAAACCAAATAAATGTATTTGAAAAAGTTATAAATATATAAAAAATAATGAATTCCAAACTTTCTCATTTTACCCAGATCTATAGAATGTGCGCTTATGTGTGTATTTTTTAAATATTTTATTACAAATAGTAATACTCCTATTCAGGCATAGCCAGTTTATCTATATTGCCTTTAAGTCTGCAAAATAATTGTTTTGCAGAAGAAGAAAAAAAAACTCTGTTGTACCCCATTGAATAAATGATTTATATTGGTGTTTTTATATTCTCTAGGCTGAAATGATTGAGGTCTTTTAGAGCACTTATCCTACACAGATCCTAAGTACAATTGCGACATAATCTGAAGAGACTGCTCAGCTAGAAGTAAAAACTAGGGTATTACAATCTGTTATAAACAGAAAGCATAGTAACCCTTTCATAACTAAGTATTGTATGTATCAAAATACAGTCAATAAATTTTATGGCTTGACAGAAAACCATACCGAAGTTTCTGGTCCTTTGACTAGTAGGCAGAGAAGTGGTGGTTCCAGAGTTTAAAAGAATTTGGAAGGGTTATGGGGGAATAACTGTGCAGGCGTGTGTGTGTGTGTGTGTGTGTGTGTGTGTGTGTGTGTGTGTGTGTCGTGTCCTGCTCAGGCTGCCCACAGAATTGTACAGTTATTTTATTTATATATTGATATCCCTTTAATTGAAGTCTGGTTTATAATTATATTTAAAGTATCTGAACAATAGGAGAAAAAAGCAGCATTTGTATAGATAATTTACAGTATGATGTCTTCTGAGATGTGTCCATATATTTGAATTTGGGAGCACATCTGGACCAGTAATTGAGATTCAGTTATTTCACGAATATAAAATGTATATCCATTTGTATGGATTGAATTTAAGTTACAATTTTGGGGGGCTGTATACTGTACATTTATGTTCTCAAGTACTAATAAACATTCCATGTTAATTAAACAGACATATTTTATTTTAAATCTTAAAAAAAAAAAATCCACCGTACATGGAGGAGAATTTTGGCCAAGCAAACCTCTAGATGCGTGGACAATCTACTCTCTTACCAGTTTGAGAAGTAATTCTCCTAGTGTTTCTTATGTATCAAAGTCTCATGACCTTACTGTACATACATTACAAATAAAAATACACCTATAGCATGAATCCTTTTACTTCTCCACCTTGTTTTTGATTACATGAATGCATAAATCAACCTTCAAATGCACCTGTCATCTAGAGGGGATAGAGAAATATCAGCTGTTTACTCTAATTCAAATGAAGTCTTTCCATTTTAAATCAAAAAAAGCTACTGTTTCCCATTGTCAGCGGCAGTTCATTTATAGCAATAGAAGCTGTGTAACCAAAGACAGTATTCAGCTGTGCAGAGATGAGATGTCAATTTTAAAAAATCTTAGATTGCCACATAACATCTGAAATAACAAACCTGTTTTCTTTAATTTATTCAATTTGCATCATTGCTGTGATCTCATTTTTCTCAAGGTATCAAAATTACTTGGATGCTTTTACCTTCTAAAGCATGCTAAACCTCAAGATCTTCTTCACTCTAAAATATATAGTCAATAATAATGGTACACTGACAAGAAAGCCAATCAGTATTGTAAAGTTGCAAGTTACAAGGAAATTCTAAAAAATTGATAAAACAATGATAATTTGAATCAATTGATATAAACACCAAACATATGTGTGGTACATTTACTGAGGAAAATATAGGAAGCTGTGTATTCTAAATTGTGTAGCTGCTTCAAATCCAGGTTAGAGTAAAAAATAACTTAAGCTCAGCTGAATAAATATACAACAAATTGCATTTATCATTTAGTCACTAAATAAAGTCGATAGATAGATAGATAGATAATCCCCAAGGGGAAATTCACAAAGCTAAATAAGTTCAAATAAAACAAATATTGACAATGATGTGAACAGGAATCATGGGCAACCATCCAACAACAGTGCATCAGTGCCAGTACATTGGATGCAGTGAATAATGGATTGGAATACAGTCTAAAAACAGAAATGTTAAATATGAATACTGAAAGAAACTGTCAACAATAATAATTATTGTGGTATATTCTTGCAGATATTAATGAAGACACTAAGAAAAAACAACTCAAAAAAGAAATTAAAGAAAAATCTCACAAAAGGACAAGAAAAGGGTATGTATTATATTTTTTGGCAATAACTCAAAGGGTGTATTTTGTGCCTGAAGATAAAGTTATTGAAAATATTACTTCGGAGAGATACAGAGAAGAACACATTTCTGGTTGATAAATACCTCTTCATACAAGCACAGAATGTTGATGCACAGGAGAAGCTCTACGGTAGTGCAGTTGTAACTGAAGAGACTGCTTGATTGTACTGCAGATGAACTCCCATTAACTGATCACTTTCTTATTTCCTTCAGTGTTAATCTTGCAGTTTCCAACACTAAGCTTTCCCATCTCATGTGTTTCCGTAATATTAAGAATATTAACTTAGACTCTCTTTCCTCTAGTATTGATTCCCTTATGGACATTGATACTTAAGCCACTCCTGAAGAACTGGTCTCACACTATAACACTGGACTTAATGGTATTCTTAACTCTTTTGCTCCATTAAAAACTAGATCTGTTTCTTTCTCCTTTTCTATTCCCTTGTTCACTCCTGAACTTCGGCTTTTGAAAGACAAAGGCCGGCAACTTGAACAGTTATATAAAAAAACTGGACTCTGTGTTCACAAAGAGATGTACAAAAACCATATACTTTATTTCAAGGACTGTATTGCCCAAACTAAATCTAACTACTATGCTCTCATTATTTCTTCCAATGAAGGAAACACCAAGTCATTGTTTTCACTACTTAACAATATCACACAACCCCCGGATTTTTTATCTTCTCACCTATACTCCACTGAATTTTGCAATTCTTTATGTCCTTTTTTTAATGAAAAAATCCAGAAGATTCATCAGTCTCTCTCTATGGATTCCTCCAGTACTTCATTTGAATTTCACCCACCAACTCACTCATTTTCCTCTTTTCAGCTTCCTACTTTCTCAGAAATCTCAGATCTTGTATGTAAGTCTAAACCATCCACCTGTCAACTGGACTCCCTCCCTACAGTTCTAGTCAAAGCCTGCCTCTGGTCCCTTTTATCTCTGCTATAATCCGCTCTTTTCTCACTACTGGTACTGTTCCTTCATCTTTTAAAATTGCTGCAATAACCTCAATACTGAAAAAGCCTGGTGCCGATCCGACTAATTTCAGTAATTTTCATCCTATTTCTAATCTACCCATCATTTCCAAAATTCTTGAAAAAATAGAGGCTATTTTTTCCACAGTACAGAAACGTCACTTATAAAAAATTACTAATGACCTCCTTATGGCAGCTGATTCTGGTATAATTACTATTCTTATCCTCCTTGATCTGAGTGCAGCCTTTGACACTATTTGTCACACTACTCTTCTCAATAGATTATCTTCGATTGGCATTACCCACACTCCCACTAGATTGATTCAGATCCTATGTCTTAGGCCGCACTCAGTTTGTTCAGATCAAAAACTTTCACATCCCAACCCACCGCTGTTACTTCAGGTGTGCCCCAGGGCTCTGTCCTGGGGCCCCTCCTTTTCATTATTTACCTCCTTCCTCTTGGCAATATCTTTTGTAAATATAACATTAGCTTCCACTGTTATGCTGATGACATCCAGCTCTATCTCACTAACAAAACTACTGCTTCCTTTCCATCCTCCTCACTTGCTGATTGCATAGCAGAAATCAAATCCTGGTTTTCTTCAAATTTTCTTAAATTAAATAGTAATAAAACTGTGTTTCTCCTCATTGGTACAAAATCAACATTATCTAAAACTGCTCATTTTTCATTGGTTATTGATAATTCTTCTGTCTCCCCTTCCCCACAGGTTAAGAGTCTGGGTGTCATCCTTGACAGTACTTTATCCCTCATCAATAACATCTTCCGGTCTGCATATTTCCACTTACGTAACATTAATCGTATTCGCCCCTCCCTCACTCCCCACACCACTGCTATCTTTGTTCATAGCCTTGTCACTTCTCGTCTGGATTATTGCAGTTCCCTTTTCTTTGGTCTTTCTCGCAAATCTCTTTATAAGCTTCAACTGGTCCAGAATTCAGCTGCCCGCATCATTACTAGATCCCCCTCTATTCACCATATCACTCCCGTTTTGCAGCAGCTTCACTGGCTTCCAGTTTAGTTCCAAATTCAATTCAGAATTCTCCTTCTAACTTTTAAGGCTATCCTCAACCTTGCCCCTCCATATCTGTCTGAACTCCTCCATGTTGCCATTCCCTCCTGTGCCCTTTCCACTTGACTGTCCCCTTCATCCGTCTTACCACTATGGTAAGCTTTGGAACTCACTACCACCTGAGTTTGGAAACATTGAATCATTTCACTTTTCAAATCTGAACTTAAAACTCATTTGTTGAAGACTGCTTTTTCTCTTTGATTACAATTGCTGATTTAAACTTTTGTATTTTACTTTTGTTTATAATCTGTGTTTTGTCCATTGTTCAGTGTCCTTGAGTGTTTAGAAAGGTGCCTACAAATAAATAAAATGTATTATTATTATTATTAGCGGGTTGGATAATGGATGGATTACTGGGACTTCCATAGAGCTTTACTATGTGGCAGTTTTACAGTTTCCTTGAGTTTTTTTAATCCACAGAAAATATTTCAGGGATGACCCTAGACCATTGTATTTCATAAGACCCAGCCAGCAGCTATATAGTTTACTACTGCATGGACATTAGCACAATACTTTTGTGTGCGAAAGATGTAGTATCTAGCACTTCAATTTACCCAATCCACTTGGCCATGTGTTTTTCCTAAAGTTCTCTCTGCCAATCAGAATGTACACAATTTGCATTGTGTGCAGAGCTATGATTTTCTTGAGATGAGATCATTTTAATTAGGCTTTAGAGTGTCTTTCTGAAAAAAAGCCCATGTTCTTTAAACAGTATATGCTGGTAAATCATCTCTGTGGTAGATGATTCTTATAGCTGCTTTCAGCATTCTCTGAAACAGCTTAATCAATAGCACATAAAGGGACTACTTGGCCAGAGTTTAATATTTGCCAATTATTTAAAAAACTAGCCAACCCGCGGCGTACCATACGCTGCATAATCAGGCTGGTTTTTTAATGATTTTTAAGCACAGGGAGAAAATCAACATTTGAAAAATCGGTAATGTAATAAATCAGCAAGAAAAGCAACATTATAACAATGTACGGAACAAAGCAACACACAATTGTCCGTAACTGAAAAATGGCGTACTGTCATTGCCTCCTCTCCTGCCAGACGGAGGGATGGGGGTGCACGGCGCTCAGTGTGGAACGGGAGGAGAGGAGAAGGACATCCATTCAGCTCCCTCCGTCATGCTAGTCTGCTGATTTCTCATTCAGTATGTACAGGTACTGCCCGCTCATGTGCCCACCTCTAACTCGTCACATGAGTCGTTGGCTGCTTTTCTATATATAATCCACCAAGACACCCGACCATGGTAGTAGCAAGGTGGGAGGGGGGTGTGCACAAAGGGTAGGGAGGCAACCAGTGGGAGTGTATGAGTCGCACTTAGTGGGAATTCCACGGTTTGCAGCCCGAATGGGGTTCAACAGCTTACCCACGCCTCTCTGCGCCGGGTAGACACACGATCAATCTCATGCATAATTATTTATTGAATGCTAAACACTTCTGAAAAGACACGGTTGTCTAAAACGGGTTGGTGTGAGAATACAACAGTAAGTGAATGAAAAGATGGAAGTCTGGAGAAATCAAAATACAACACAATAGTGAACCCACGGCATAACAAATGCCGCATAATTATTTATTGATGGTTGAACACTTCTGGAAAGACACAGTTGTCTAAAAGGAGAGGGTTTGAAGATACAATAGAAAGTGAATGAAAAGATGGAACTCTGGGGAGAGCAACATATAATTGTCCGTGAGTGAAGAAGACGCATGTTTGTCGCGGATGCGAATTGCTGTATGTAGCGTGTAAAACAGTTTGCTATGGTGCATACGGTCGTGCGTCGTAACCGAAAACTCGGTTTTAAAAGACTGCTTACTTCATTGTGTTTTAACCTCAGTTGTAAAGGATGGTTTTAAGGATCCCATGGGATACCCCTCGCAAACTGTTTTACACGCTGCATATGGCGACTCACCTCCGCGAGAAACATGCCTTTATGAACAGTCAAGGTGGCTCGGAGGTACATGAGGCCTCTACGACAGACGAATATAAATGACGCCGTTCTTTGTGTGTCGTCGCGCCCGAGTTGGTGGGTGTGGCTCTGCGAGTTGTCATCGTATCCAATGGTCTTGGAGTTGGTGGGCGTGGCTCCTCCCTGCGTGCGCCATACTTGTCGGCAGTTTAGTGAATCCACGCCCCTTCCGGCCTGCTGTCCATGGGTGTCTTGCCTTAGTGAATTATATATATAGATTCTGGGTGATTTAGCTTAATAAAACTGGGAAAATCCCACAGAACTTTCAGGGCAAAAAGGGCTTTTGCATTTGCTATTTTTGGCCCACTATGAAATTAGATCAGAAGTAAAAATATATGAAAATATATATATATATATATATATATATATATATGAATACATGTATGTTTTGAGAGCACTATGATGTGACTAATCAATTGTCATTAGGAATTGTTTTAACATCTAGTGCCATGTATTTTCATCTTCTAATTGTAATGGACAGGGCAACATTGTCTATCAAACAAACCATTTTCATTGATGTGATAGGGTGCGTGACCACAAGGTACTTTAGTCCATGTATTCACTTCCTTTTTATTTTTTTATCCTTTGAATCTTAATAGCAGCTTTTTTTTTTTAAAGACTTGGTGATGTCATTCATGGGTTACTGACTGGTATGTGACTTCACTCTGTGCTTTCTCCAGGAGGGGGCTGCAGGTGGATTTGTTGTTTGATTAACGATTTCTCATTTTAGCTTTTATGGGTACCCAGCTCTAATTTAAATGACGACAGATGTTGAAGGAAATGCCATGTATGTACATACAGTCCAGCATCAGCTGATGTGCTTGTAAACTTTTCATAAGATGTGCGCGTGCTGGATGGGAGTATTGAGTGAACAGAACTGCTAGGAGCCAATGTGCTGTGTACAGTGCTGTCCATTATCATTCTCTGAATAGTTATAAAAGTGGAAGAGTTGCAAAGGTTAGTAGTTAGGGCTGACGATTTTGCTCAAGCTGTTAAAGAATTCATTTTTGTAAGACTAGGGGGCTATGCCCCCTGCTCGCTTCGCTCACCAACCCCCGGCAGTGGCAATACAGTATCTTCCACTTCCATCTTAATTAATGACTAGGGGGCT